>NC_133647.1:122207746-122411565 GCF_009905375.1 Apium graveolens
CGACAGGAGCAACTCCCTTCATGTTGGCATATGGGGCAGAAGCAGTAGTTCCAGTGGAAATATCACATTCCTCTCCAAGAATCCAGGCTTTTAATGCTGAAGAAAATGAGGAAGGGCAAAAATTAGCCTTGGACTTAATTGATGAGGTACGGGACGAAGCACATGCAAAGATAGTGGACTATCAGAAGAAAGCCTCATTCTATTACAACCTAAGGTAAGGAAAGGTTCTTCAAGCAAGGAGATTTGGTCCTTAGAAAGGTGGAAGCTTCTGGTGTAGGGCAGAAAGGGAAGCTTGCCCCAAATTGGGAAGGGCCATACAAAGTTAAGAGTGTTCAGGGTAGAGGAACCTACAAGCTGGGAGACTATGGATGGTTTTGAAGTCCCGAGAACTTGGCATGCACAAAACCCTGAAGGTTTACTATGTGTAGGGCAGTTGGATACGATTCTCACTTGTCATTATGGCAAGTAGGTTTAAAAGCACCTGGAAGCTTTGCTTGCGTAGGATTTTATATTCCAGTAGAATTTACATTGTCAAGTTATTATTGATTAGGGTCGAACCCATGCTATGTAAGGTTTGAAAACCAGACTTCAAGTTAAAGAGTTTTAAGTTATTTCTATCTAAAGGATGTTTAAACACACATTAAGACTATAATGATAAGAGGCCAAAGGAGCAACATACAAAATTTAACCCCAAAGGGTAACAACTTCTGATAAAAATAAAGTTCATAAGAAAGATGTACAAAAAAATTAGGCCTTGGAAGGTTAAGATTCTTCAGAACCACTATCCGACGACTCCTCGGAAGTTTCAGTCGTCTCTTCAGAAGTCTCAGTCGAACCCTCCGAAGTCCCTGTGGAAGTTCCCTCTGCAGGAGATGATGGCTGTTGAGGCACTACTTTTGAAGGTTCTTCCACCCTTGCCTTCTTAGTAGCAGGCTCGAGTTCCTCCTCAGAAGAATCTTCCTCTTCTCCATCCCTGATCATGCCAGCAAGCTTCTCAGTAACGCCCCCAAGCTCTGGAACCCGCACAGGGCAGGGAAAGGGCGACTGCTCAAGGATCTCGGGAAACTCATCCTGGATAGCCTCCACAGCAGCGTCCCAACCCTCCTTGTAGCTGACTGGGTGAAGAAGGGCGTCATGTTCCACCATCAGGTCTTTGAATTCTTGGGTATCCATCCAGCCGTCAAAGGCTTTGTCCTTCTGCGCCTTCAAGATTACGTTTTCAGCCCGGGCCGTCTCCAGGTCAGAAGTGGAAGAAGCCAATTGAGCTTCAAGGGCCTCAATTTTTTGGTTGGCCTCCTCCAACTTCTTGTTGGCATCTTCCAGGCCAACCTTCCAAGCCTTAGCTTGGTGAATTGCCCCTTGAAAATGGGCGTTAGCCTGCAAGAGAAATAGCAAAACTTTAGAAAAGAAGCATGAAAAGAAAAGTGTAAAAGGCATAAGTAAAGTGCGTACTGTCGCCAGGGCTTGGGCTCCAAAAAGCTCGTTCCCCTCTAAGTCCTGTTGGAGGACAAAGTCTTGATAGTCCACCGGAGAGATGGAATGTTTGGACCATTCCATGGACAGGGCTGTGCTGCCCAATATTGAGTCCTTGCCCCGGATCCCCCAGGCAGGTTGAAAATAGGCCCCTGGCCTCTGCTTGGTGCGCAAAACCTGGCTGGGACCTTCCTCATTTGGCTCCATAGCCTGAAGGAGGAACTCAGGGAAGCGATCACCAAGCCTAGGATCTTTGAAAATCTTCCCAGCCCTTTTCATCCTGGTCGTTTCCAGGTCCTTTGGCTTCGTAGCCTCCTCAATCTTCTCAGCCACTGCGGCAAGCAAAGTCAGTTGAAAAATAATTGGAATAAAAATGCAGGAAATAAAGTAGATGAAGGTAGGATCTTACTTTTCTTATGAACGGGCGAGAGGCCGCGTTCAACCAGGACAGTCTCCCGGATAAGATCCCAAGAATGAGAGGTGCCGTTGTCTTGCGTCAGGAGGTTGAAACCTCTAGCCTCCTCCTCAGACAAAGCTATGTCATTTGGGCTCCCATCCACGGCAATCCCAAAAGAAGATCGAAATAGGGAACCCCAGTCTCCACCCTCCCAAACTATAAACAAAAAATCCTTCTTCCACCCCAAATTGTTGTCAGGGATGGATTTCCCATTCACAATATGGGGGATAGTGGGGCGTTGGTTGATAGAAACCCAACCCGGACTTTTATCGGGGCTGTTCTTGAACTGGAAAATCTTCCTGAAAACAGCAACAGATGTGGGGATGCTGTGATTGGCGCATTGCGACAGATAGCATAGGATCAACCTCCAGGAGTTGGGGGGAAGCTGGCAAGGACTGATGCCTACATCAGCCAAAAGTAAAGGAATGAATGGATGAAAAGGGAGTCTAATACCTGCCCTTAGAGTATCCCTATAGACGCATAGCGCGTCCTTCTTCCACTGACAGGCCCTGTCGGCCGGACCTGCAAGAACCAGCTTAAAAGGTTCTTTGATTTTGAAGCAGCCGCTCAACTTTTCCAGCTCCTTGGGATCCCGTAAGGCGCTGATATGATCGTGTGCGTCCAGATGCGCATCAGACGGATACTCGTCCCCTCGAGTGTTGATCATGTCGATTAAGGAAGTATACCTCGATCGAATAGGAAAATCATTGGACTTTCTAGCCACGTTCATCTTGGCCAAACGAGTCATTCTTTTGTCAGCCATCTGAAAAAAGGTATGAGGCACGTAAATAGGCTGTCTTAAAATGGCACACAATGGAAAAATGAACACAAAAAACAAAGGGAGAAATCTTACCTGAAAAAGCACTCCTGAGAAAGGCTTTGAGCTCCGACTTGCTGTTATTGCTCTGAGAATCTTAGCAGGAGAATGAAGAAGAAAACAAAGAAATGAGGAAGTGAGGAGTAGTGACCTTTCCTCATTCCTTTATATAGGAGGAAAAAGAAGTTGAAGGGACAAAAAGCCCATTAAGAACAAAGGCCCATGAGAAAAAGCCCAGGAAAAAGCATCTTCCAGAATATTCCTAGGAATTCTAGGGCATTCTAAACAGGGTGTGATAAAGCCCAATAAAGAGGCCCAGTAATATTTGATAAAGCCCAGTAAAGAGGCCCAGTAATATTTGATAAAGCCCAATAAAGAGGCCCAGTAATATTTGATAAAGCCCAATAAAGAGGCCCAGTAATATTTGATAAAGCCCAATAGAGAAATCCAGGCCCAAATCCAATTAGGATTTGGAAAATTCAGTTTTAGCCTTAAAAAATGTAAGGCCCAAATAAAAAGATGTAAGACCAGGATTCAGGTCGAAATCCAGGTCGTGAATCCTGCCCAAAAACTTTCGAGCAGACACCCGAAAATAACGGAGAAAAAAGACCAGGATTCAGGTCGAAATCCAGGTCGTGAATCCTGCCCAAAAACTTTCGAGCAGACACCCGAAAATAACGGAGAAAAAAGACCAGGATTCAGGTCGAAATCCAGGTCGTGAATCCTGCTCGAAATTTTTTCGACTAGATTCACGAAAAAAGCGGAAAAAAATAGAACTGAATTGAGGTCGAAATTTCGACTAGGAATGAGGTCGAATTAGACAAGCATTCTACAGAAATAAGGATTAAAAATCCAGGTCGAACTTCGACTAGGATCCTGGTCGAAATCCAGGTCGTGAATCCTAGTCGAAATTCTTCGACCAGGAATCAAGAAAACCAAAGAATTTTCGACCAGGATCCAGGTCGAAATTTCGACTAGGATCCTGGTCGAAATCCTAGTCGAAGGGCTCAAAATCAGAAACTAAAAGTGGGGAATTGACGACCTAGATCCAGGTCGAAATTTCGACTAGGATCCTGGTCGAAATCCAGGTCGTGGATCCTAGTCGAAATCCTTCGACCAGGATGATAAGGCTGACCCCTATTTTCGACTAGGATCCAGGTCGAAATTTCGACTAGGATCCTGGTCGAAAAAAAAGGCTGGAAATGAGGAAAAATCCCAGAAAAATTAGGGAAAATTCCAGAAAATAAGGAAAAATCCCAGAAAAATTAGGGAAAATTCCAGAAAATAAGGAAAAATCCCAGAAAAATTAGGGAAAATTCCAGAAAATGAGGAAAAATCCCAGAAAAATTAGGGAAAATTCCAGAAAATAAGGAAAAATCCCAGAAAAATTAGGGAAAATTCCAGAAAATGAGAAAAAATCCCAGAAAAATTAGGGAAAAATCCAGAAATTAGGGAAAAAATCCCGGAAATAAGGGAAAAATTCCTGGAAATCAAAATAATTCCTGAATAAAAGGAAAAACTCGTTGTAAACGTGTAGGTCGCTCCACACTTTACGCAAGAACGAAACCCTGTAAGGGAACGAATAGACTTAACTTCTGTGAAACCTAATCAATGTTTCCCAAAAGTTGGGGGGCAAATGATAGGGATAAATAAATCCTGATTTTATTAATAATGGGCTGCTGGACCCAATAATAAGATGTATAATATTCAGACCAGAAAGGTTAAGCCTGACGGACCAGATCAGGCCTGGTGGAATAAAAAAAGGCCCAAAAAGCCCTGATTATTAATTAATTTCGTAATTAATTAATAAGGGAGAAATCAGATGTTGAAAAGGGTCCCGATAAGGATATAAGTCCTTAGAGATTAGCCTCAAGGGGACCTAAAAGGATAAGGAATCAGCTTCCTACTTCCTAGGACTCCTAAGTCTATCCTAATTCAGAGGCTTATCCACCAAGTCTCCTATACCAAGTCCAATTCAAGGACTCCCACATCTATATAAGGGGTCTCACCCCCACCAATCAGAACTACGTTTTTTGGCTTGATTCTCTAATTCATAGAGATACGTAGGCATCTCGTAAAGGCAGAATTAAGCTACGAAACACGAGAACAGCCATTAAAGGCCTTGAGCTCCTGAATCTTAGCAATAAATATAGCAATTATATATATTAGTTTTTAATCCATAACAGTTACCAAATACCCCAATATACTTATATCTTTCCCAATACTACTTGAACTACCACCGTTCAAGTTATAACCAGTTTCAAAAGTTCATCACATAGATGAGACTACAAGACAAGATTTGAATAGATTCAATCTTTGAAATATTATTGAATGGAAAAGTTATGAGATACTTTATTTAGTCCCTATATATATATATCCACATATATATATCTCTTTAAACATTTCCTGGAACCCCTGTTATGTAAAGTATGAACAGAGTTTGAAACATCCAATGAATTTTGGAAAGGAAAAGAATTTTGGCATAAACCAGATATCTTGTTGATCAGGCAAAGATACCAATAAGTAACCTTTTCTACTGTAGATGGATGAATTCCTCACCGGTCATCACCCTGGCCGCATTAGGACCTCGCGCTAGACCGTTACCCGGCCCCTCACGCGTTGATGGACTGCCACCCAGCCACTTACACAATAATAGACCGTACCCCGGCCTGTCGCTTATGCCGACTCAATTAGATGGGCTTACTTCCCGAACGTTGGGCAAGTAATCAATTCATTTACCAAAACTGCAACCTCGTTGCGAATATAAAATACACCACAGAGCCGGATTCCCCAGGTTTTGAGCGAGTATTTAAATCCCCTTAAAAGGAAGATCTTAAATATAAAAAAAGAGTTTTGGGATCCACTCTGACTTTTAAAAATCATTTTGAAGACTCGAAAACACTTTAAAGAGTGTTTGGAGTAAAGCTGATTTAATGAAGTAAATCAGTCCCCAGAATATTTAGAAAATGACCGAATATTATTATTTAAATAATATTCCCATAAAGAATAGTCTTTATAAAAATAATTGAAGTAGAAGTATTAAAATTTATACTTGAAACGAGTATTAAATAACCAAAGATATACTTATATGAAAGTATTATCTTTATTTGAATAATCGAAAATAAGTTTGATTATTAACACCTTATTCTTTAATAAAATAAAGAATATATTTCAGCAAATAATCGGAGTCATAGATCCTCAAATGAATATTCAATAATATTCACTAATAATATAAAAGAGTCATAAGCCCTCGAATGAATATTCAAATAATATTCAATAAATAATATAAAAGAGTCATAAGCCCTCGAATGAATATTCAAATAATATTCAATAAATAATATAAAAGAGTCATAAGCCCTCGAATGAATATTCAAATAATATTCAATAAATAATATAAAAGAGTCATAAGCCCTCGAATGAATATTCAAATAATATTCAGATAAATAAATAAAAGAGTCATAAGCCCTCGAATGAATATTCAAATAATATTCAGATAAATAAATAAAAGGAGTCATACGCCTTCGAATAATATTCGAAATAATATTCAATAATAAATAAAGTTTAAAGTTATCGAATAAACCTTATTCGATTAATAGTTTGGAAAACTATAACCATATATATATATATATATATCCATATCCATATATACAAAATCTACTCGGGATCCTCGACTCCCGGTTTTAGAAAATATTTTCACCTTTGGGTCCCTATACTAAGGGTATACGCAAATACCGCTATCCTCTAGCATAGGTATTATCAACTGAACCAACAGATATATATTTCAAGAATATGAAACAGGCATGCATATATACCATATCACATGCTACAATATATCGCAAGAATTTGCTAAATAACCAACATGCATCTATCGCAAGATAATGCATATACAAGTGTATACATCACAACAACAGTATAACGGATAGAATACTTGCCTGAGCGACTTGGGGTGATAAAAGGCTCGGGACGAGTCTGGTAACCTATAAACAACAAGTAAGTTGGAATTAAACCAAAATCACTTGTAAATCTATACTTTAACTAACTTAGACTCTAACGCTTGTTTTGCGCTCACTGATTTGCTTAAGTCACTCGGGTACCCTCGGCTCCACCATTTTTAATAATTTAACCTTTACGGGTTTTAAAGCGATTCCTTCGCGAGTGTCTTACCAACTGCCTAACACACTTACCATAAATGTTTCATACATTAATTAACCCTTTTTGGTCTTTAACCTATGTTTCAAAGTAAGGCGAGGGAAAAAGTTTCGTTCGCGAAACGCCGTTACTTGAAACGGTCGTTTCTCCTAAACCGTGCATCGGAATCGAACGAACTACATATAAAAACGAAGCTCGTAACATGAGCTATCTAAACATGGCAGTGGTGATAATCTAGCAGGGGGTTCTCGGGTCCTAATGTTATGCACAAAAACAGTCTACAGGAAATCGGACGTTACGACGGCTATGTTTACGCGATTTTCCAAATTTAAACCAATTCAATCAACCACAATTTCAACTCCAATTCACAACCCAATCAAACCTCCAATTAAACTACACCACAACAGCCCCAAATCAACTCAATATTACCAATTTATTCATCTACACCAAGTCAAAAATGTGACCAAGAACTTCAAATCTAACAAGCATCACTCCTAACTCCAAAATCAACAAAACCACTTACTAAACAAAGCTCTATCATGAGTACACAATCATTACACTAACCCATCATCTAACATTATGAAATCCAAACCAACAAAACTTAATACTAAGGGTTTGAGAAGTTATACCTTCCTTGGAGAGTGGAGAATCAAGAGAATGGCTTGGAATCACCCTTAAAGTCCTTATCCAAGCTTAATCTAAACAAAACTTCAAGAACACAAATTTTAGTTCTTGAAAACACTATTCACCATCTTCTTTCATGATTTATAGAAAAAGATTGGCTTGGAATTAGAAGCTTAAACTTATAGGAAGTATGTAACTATCCATGGGGAAGCTTAGATAATTACCTTGCTAAATAGTAAGCGGAGGAGCTTGGACTTTCATTTTTTAAGAAAACCACCCGAGAGCATGAAGAAGAAGAAGAGAGAATTTTGTGTTTTGGCTTGATTTGCTTTTGGTTGGTTGATTTTTGTTGTTTGTTTTAGTGAATTACCTAGTTGCCCTTGGTTTTGTGTGGTTAAAAAGTCACCACATCTCCTTCCTTTCTTGTCATGCCTATGTCACCTTGCACATGTCATAATGCTCCCACTTGTCCACACCTTGTGGTTTGATGATGTCACAATCCCTGGCTTCTTGTACAAGCTTGTCTCTTGGTCACTTATTTGTTTTACGGTTCGCTTATCTTTCGTTCTCGTTTATCGTTTGAGGGATCATACCCGGGATCTTATTACTTAGGTTCCCTTAACCTTTCTCAATATATTATATTCCTTTTATGATCCTCTCCTATAATCCTTTAATTTAAATCCTTTTTATCTTGTTACCTTATACTCAATTCTCTCCGTATCTTGTGAATTTCCGGGAAAAATCAAAGTGTTCGGAATTGGATTCTGACGATCTTTACATACACTTATATACCACATAGAGTACTAATAATATCCCATAAGATCAATAACAGAACCCCTACATAGCGTGGCATGAAAAGTTTTCTCGTTCAGCAAAAACACTATTCATAAGGGTTTCAAAATTTCTCAAAAATTGGGGTTATTACAGTCTCCCCTCCTTAAAAGGATTTCGTCCCGGAATCAGATAGAAAACAAATGGGGATACTTTCTTAGCATTACACTTTCTAACTCTCGAGTCAATTTTCCCACATTGTGGTTCTACCACCAAACTCTGCCTAGTTTGATAATCCTTCTCCTAAGCACTTGTTCCTTTTCACTCTATAACCCTTCCTGGTTGCTCCATATAGGTTACGTCGGGTTGCATATCTATGCGCTCATATGCCTCTATTTATCTGGCATCTGAATTACACTTCCTTAACATTGATACGTGAAACACGTTACGACCTGCTACATGTTCGGGGTTAGGGCTAGCTCATATGCTAACTTCCCAAACGTCTTAATATATCCAAGGGTCCAACAAATTGTAGACTTAGCTTTCCTTTCTTTCCGAACCTCATCAATCCTTTTCAAGGGTTTCCAAGGGGATACCTATAACATTACTAGGCCCCCTATTTCATACTCTTTGTCCTTTTTTGAGTCAAATCAGCATACCTCTTATGTCCATCTTGGGTTACTACCAGCCGTCCTCTGATTAGATCTATTATATCCCTGGTCCTTTGGACTACTGCGGGTCCGAGCATCTTGCGCTCTACAACTTCATCCTAACATAAGGGAGATCGACATTATCTTCCCTCAAGGATCTCATAAGGCGACATCTCGATAATGACATATGATCTATTATAGTAAGATAACTCAATCCGAATTAAGTGATCATTCCAAATTCTTTCAAGTCTATTGCACAGACTCTCATTATAGCTTTTATCATTAGAACTTTTGCTTCTCAATACCCATTCTTTTCCAGTTCGTAATCGCTACTACCTTCCGTTCCTAATATTATACGGGTTATACTTTTGCTCGTTAGCGTTCTATAACCTTTTAATAACCACGTCAACCTTAGTATCACGAATGTGTTTCCATTCCGCATACTACCACCACTTTATTACTCCTTTTTCAGTTATTTCTATTTTCCAAAGTTTGATTAATCATATAGAAGTAAAGGAATTTGTTGAGAGATCACTATGATCATGAACACTTGTTATCTCGCATAGTTAGTACAGAAGGTGGCCAGCCTTTAGTACTTGACAAGCAATTAAACAATAGCTGGTATCCTACTCGGCTTCTATCACACAGATAGATAGTCATTCGGCAATACCTCCCCTTCTGGAAGGGTTGTTCTTCTCAGCTTACATGAAATGAAAAGAAGAGAAAAGAACAAATTTAAGAGAATTGTATATTCATAAAAAAAAAATTTTATTGCCATAAAATATCTGGCTTGGAATCTACCTCTGAACTATAGAGGTTTGTCATAGAAGAACAAAACATATATGTATTTATATCAACATCAAGTATTATAGCATCGCATTTCACGTGCCTAAATATTTTCGCTATCCCGTCCATCATTCTATGGACCCATACTCTTCCTCGAGCTTATACACAATTACCTTTGAAACTCCCTCGACATCGAAAATCGAATCTGGGATCTCATTCTAGACATCATCGTTACTTGAATTCTATGCTTGCACCGCAACCTTCCTCGTATAATTATACGACTCTCTATTGATAAGAAAGAATAATAATTCACTAGGTAGACACTCTACTTAATTAGTCTATCAATGATAACTTATACACTACCACGACCCGATTAGTGGTACTCAATCTCAACACCCATTCCAATACAACTCTCATGGTTGTAATCAGCTCACTACTCGCAGAATCATTGCTGCCTTACTATGGTCCACCACTGACCTACTGTAGTCATTCATTTTCCATGAAGTCTTAATAGCTAACCATACGGAGTCCATACATCTCGTATCAAATCCTTCTAAGAAGGTAACATAATCACCATTCCTGATTCATGAAGAACACTCCTGATCCTGACATACATACATGACATGAAGCAGATAAAAGTGCAGAAGAGTTTCAATCGAAGCAACGATAGCAGGTTAATACCATTCTTAATCATACGCCCTAAATAGAAGAATTAACTCAAGGGTTCATCTAGTCCTTTTTGAAACATGGTTCTGGCTTATCTCAAGATAGGACCTTCTAAGATAGATAGCCCGTTCATGGCGATTACACGAATTAAACCTTTACCAACTACTATTACGGTTGGGTATTGCACGGTCATCAGAAGGAATGTCAATCTTCCTAATCATAATTCAACCTTCACATTTTTAACCATCATCACTGTATTCTTTTGGCACACGCGCCTATAATTATCCACTTACCTTTAAAGTGTCGGCCACCTCTTTGGCCTTTCCTGATAGTAAAATTTTCCTTACAGTCAATGTCACATTAACCACCTCCAAATAAATTTTCTACCTTATTTCAATCACAGCTTATGTGAAAATGCTTTCCTTAAAATCTGCTGAGTAAAAAAAAATCACCATTTTTCCATAAGTTATTGCCTCAGTCTTTAGAGGTTAATCACTGTCATGACTGACTCTCAATCATAATTAGAACATCTTTTATCTTAAGTCCTAATTGCCCTGAACAATTTCGACCATTACTGGTTCGATCCATACTTTCTCGTGGTTTAACACGTGCCCCACTTGGCAACATTATAATTATGTCATATTTCCTTTATCAACATTTTTATTCTTGAGAATTTCGAATATTTCCTTTCTCCTTGTAAAACCTCTAAGGTTATCCTTCAATCGTTCCTCCTGTATTCCCTAGATACAGGGCATATCAAAATACCATTCACTAATAGTAGAACCATTGTCTATATACTTCTGCAAAATTTCTCCATTGATTCTTAAAGGTTATTGTTACCTTAACCCTTTCCCAATCATACTGTCAAAACTCATACTGTCCCTATTAAGGGTGACATGCCAACCTTTATGCAGTCCCCTAGGATTCATTTTAAGTTACCAATGTTCTATCCTTAATTCCACCTTTAAAAGGTACCTGCATCCTTCCACGAATAAATCAAGTCATATTTCCTTGATAGATTATCATATTCATCATTCCCACCTCGATAGTCTATACCTAACTTCATAATAGCATCCTTATTCAAATTGAGGTCAATCCATATGGCCTCCAAAAGATAACAACGGTTATCCGCTTGTCTTTCCTGATTTGGTAATGATCACATGGATGATCTGGAAGATATTGGTCGTGTTGAACGTGAACTTCTTCTTAATAAATCCTTATTTACTTTTGTTGTTTATCTCAACAGTCATCTCAATGTTGGGATATCTCTCATACCTGGCGTCTCCCTTTCTGGGTATCATGCCACCGGTCTTACACTTCACATTCTTGAAGGTCACTTCCTTCATCCAATTTTCCTAATTTCTTACTTCCTTGTCTCCTCAGTCTATCCGCGTCTCAATATTTATCCTTCGAACTATCTCAAGGTTTCCTCAAATCCTCCCAACTTATAGGGGATAAAATATATTTATCTCTTATGCCTTCAACCATCAATTTAACTCATGGTGAATCACCCTCATCCTGACGATTACATACTCTTCTATTTCTATTTCTACGAGTCTTTAGGGTTTCCTCATACCCAACTCCCTTATCATTCCTCAAACTCTCTTGCCTTTATATTCCTTTCTCTTATCGTTATTTCATGAACCAACACAACATAAGCATTGATTTCAAACATCCCGTCATTCTGGATTCGTGTCTTCAGAACGAATCTTGATAACTTTTACAACTTAGATTCATAATTCATCATACTCGTCTGCCTTTGTTCTGGCTCCAAAGCTTTTACACTATCTCCTTATCTTTGGGAATTACTTTCCCGAAAACAATTGACTGAACTTAAATCAGTTTATTATAATCTCTTGCTCCGTGCCTTCCTTGGCCTTTCACCAGCGGGTGGTCTCTCTCTTAGGAGGGTGAGTGATAAAAACAGTCTTTTGTGGTTCATCAATCATTTTGAATCTCAAATGATTCCTATATTTCCTTTAGCCAGGCTCTTGCCTCGGCTGGGTCAGCTTGTTCCTTGGAACTCTGAGAGCTTAGTGACTTAAAGGTCCTGAAAGAATTTTCTCACCGCATTGTTTCCTCAGGGTGGTGGTTGGGGATAATAGTCTAAGTTCTGTCTAGACTGGTCCATAAATTGTCGTATAGGAGTACCATATCGGGTCTCCTTTCCTTACTCGACTTTCTGTTTCCTTAGTATGAAATGTTTCAACCTTCTCCCATAATCGGGGTTATCTTATACATTAAAAACCTTGTTTTCCACTCTATTATGTTATGGGTTCTTTCTTTCTTGATGGCAACCTCCCTGACTATCACATTCAGGGTTTGCCCTAAATCTTATTCCTCAAACTATGGCTCTCATCTAAGTTTTCATCCTTAAGCTCTTGAACTTTTGGAACCCAATTTCTGTAGGAACACCTCACTATCCCCTTATCATCTTTCTCGGTGTGGATCTCTTCTCCAGTCATTGACTCTCTGCCTTCATTCATCACTTTTTCTGGCACAATATGTTCTTTTCCAAAAATTCGGTCTGTATTGCAATCTCAAACAGCTTTTCGGTACCGGCTCCGGTTACCTTCACTTCTATTTCCATTTTCTCAAAATCTCTTATAAACTATCCCAAAGACATTATCATCTTGGGTCTCTCCTTTTTACTAAGGGCATCAGCCACCACATTGGCTTTCCCCGAATGATAAAGAATCTCCCAATCATAATTCTTGATTAGCTCTAACCGCCTCCTCTGGCGTATGTTGAGCTCTTTCTACGTAAGAATGTACTAGAGCACTTATGGCTTAGGTAATTCTCGCACTTCTCTCCATACAAGTAGTGCCTCCAATCTTTAGGGTAAAACTATTGCCACGAGCCTAAGCTCATGGGCGGGGATATCGAATTTCATATTACCTTAATTGTCTTGACGCAGACGCGATTATCTTGCTAGGCTAAGAAGCACCCTAATTCCTTATGCGAAGCGTCACTTACAAATCACAAAATCTCCTTTTCCATCCGGCAATGCCAGCATAGGGAACATCACCAACCTTTGCTTCGGTTCTTAAAAGTTGTTCTCGCATTTCTCTGTCCAGTCGAACTTCTCAGTCTTACGAGTAAGCCGCGTTAAAGGGGCTACTATCTTTACAACTTGAACGAACCTCCGGTAGTGACCGGCCAATCCTACCTCTGGTAGTCGACCTAACCGTGGTCATCAATTCATCAGTGGTCCTTTATCCAATCTTTTCAGGATCCTCCATGGGATCCTCCTCAACAACTATCCCTTCTAGGACAACATCCTCAACCGCTAAATCCTCAATATCAACATCATCCGGTCCTGCATTAGGACACTCTATCGGATCCACAATCCGATCTCCAATTAGTAATAAACATCATCGCGCTGTTGCTCCTCAACTTCAGGGTTCGGAGTCCCGCTACCATATACGATAACGAACTACGCTCCTATCACGATATTTATAAGGGTTCCCATAAGGGTTTTAACTGTCAGTACTACGTTAGGTAGCCCGACTATGAACTTGGCAAGAGTTCTTATTATCTTAGTGAACTTATTATCTTAACGTCCCATCATCTCTGAGGTTTATAACGCTTAGCTCTGATACCATTTCTGTAACACCCCCAGATCCGGGGTCGGGGATCCGGGTCGTCACGAGTTCCATTTCCCTTAATAACACCCAATCTTAATAATTACTCAACTACTTTGTACTGTGACCCCACAATAAACACACACACCACACGTTATAGTCTCAGAGATGAACATCCAAAAATAACCACAAGTCATTTTATTCCACAATTATCTGCCAATACACCTTAAAAGGTTTTTCTGAATAAATTTACATTTCTTTGCCATTATTACAATTCATAAATATAAATAAATCTGGTCCATCAAAAGTTGAAAGCCTAGTCTATTGGTAGTTCCTACCTCAGTTACGGCGGCATCAATGCTTCTAGAAATCTGCGGAACGTCTCCTAATCGCTTGCGAATCGGGAGTTTGGTTCTGTTCATCTTTTCTATCTGTTGTTGTGTGATGAAAGAAGAAAGCAAGGGTGAGCAGCAAGCCCACCAAAATAATATGTATAATGATTAACAATATATGAGCCTACTCATAATACTCATGAAAGTCTTGGTCAAAAGAAATGAACCAAGTTTGATATCTTAATGCGATGAAGTCGCAAAATATTCAGTATATATACACATATACTTTTCAAAATATTGGAAGTCCTCTTCCATGCATAATATACACAAAGTCCCAGTGTATAACTGTATATAAAAAAAAATATCGTTGCAAGGTGATCTCATATATCTAACCTTGTCTCAACGTTTTTCTGAAAATCTTTGTCATTCATAAGACAATTATTAATTAGATATAAGTTTAAAAGATGAGGTTACCAAATACCCCAATATACTTATATCTTTCCCAATACTACTTGAACTACCACCGTTCAAGTTATAACCAGTTTCAAAAGTTCATCACATAGATGAGACTACAAGACAAGATTTGAATAGATTCAATCTTTGAAATATTATTGAATGAAAAAGTTATGAGATACTTTATTTAGTCCCGATATATATATATCCACATATATATATCTCTTTAAACATTTCCTGGAACCCCTGTTATGTAAAGTATGAACAGAGTTTGAAACATCCAATGAATTTTGGAAAGGAAAAGAATTTTGGCATAAACCAGATATCTTGTTGATCAGGCAAAGATACCAATAAGTAACCTTTTCTACTGTAGATGGATGAATTCCTCACCGGTCATCACCCTGGCCGCATTAGGACCTCGCGCTAGACCGTTACCCGGCCCCTCACGCGTTGATGGACTGCCACCCAGCCACTTACACAATAATAGACCGTACCCCGGCCTGTCGCTTATGCCGACTCAATTAGATGGGCTTACTTCCCGAACGTTGGGCAAGTAATCAATTCATTTACCAAAACTGCAACCTCGTTGCGAATATAAAATACACCACAGAGCCGGATTCCCCAGGTTTTGAGCGAGTATTTAAATCCCCTTAAAAGGAAGATCTTAAATATAAAAAAAGAGTTTTGGGATCCACTCTGACTTTTAAAAATCATTTTGAAGACTCGAAAACACTTTAAAGAGTGTTTGGAGTAAAGCTGATTTAATGAAGTAAATCAGTCCCCAGAATATTTAGAAAATGACCGAATATTATTATTTAAATAATATTCCCAAAAAGAATAGTCTTTATAAAAATAATTGAATAGAAGTATTAAAATTTATACTTGAAACGAGTATTAAATAACCAAAGATATACTTATATGAAAGTATTATCTTTATTTGAATAATCGAAAATAAGTTTGATTATTAACACCTTATTCTTTAATAAAATAAAGAATATATTTCAGCAAATAATCGGAGTCATAGATCCTCAAATGAATATTCAATAATATTCACTAATAATATAAAAGAGTCATAAGCCCTCGAATGAATATTCAAATAATATTCAATAAATAATATAAAAGAGTCATAAGCCCTCGAATGAATATTCAAATAATATTCAATAAATAATATAAAAGAGTCATAAGCCCTCGAATGAATATTCAAATAATATTCAATAAATAATATAAAAGAGTCATAAGCCCTCGAATGAATATTCAAATAATATTCAGATAAATAAATAAAAGAGTCATAAGCCCTCGAATGAATATTCAAATAATATTCAGATAAATAAATAAAAGGAGTCATACGCCTTCGAATAATATTCGAAATAATATTCAATAATAAATAAAGTTTAAAGTTATCGAATAAACCTTATTCGATTAATAGTTTGGAAAACTATAACCATATATATATATATATATCCATATCCATATATACAAAATCTACTCGGGATCCTCGACTCCCGGTTTTAGAAAATATTTTCACCTTTGGGTCCCTATACTAAGGGTATACGCAAATACCGCTATCCTCTAGCATAGGTATTATCAACTGAACCAACAGATATATATTTCAAGAATATGAAACAGGCATGCATATATACCATATCACATGCTACAATATATCGCAAGAATTTGCTAAATAACCAACATGCACCTATCGCAAGATAATGCATATACAAGTGTATACATCACAACAACAGTATAACGGATAGAATACTTGCCTGAGCGACTTGGGGTGATAAAAGGCTCGGGACGAGTCTGGTAACCTATAAACAACAAGTAAGTTGGAATTAAACCAAAATCACTTGTAAATCTATACTTTAACTAACTTAGACTCTAACGCTTGTTTTGCGCTCACTGATTTGCTTAAGTCACTCGGGTACCCTCGGCTCCACCATTTTTAATAATTTAACCTTTACGGGTTTTAAAGCGATTCCTTCGCGAGTGTCTTACCAACTGCCTAACACACTTACCATAAATGTTTCATACATTAATTAACCCTTTTTGGTCTTTAACCTATGTTTCAAAGTAAGGCGAGGGAAAAAGTTTCGTTCGCGAAACGCCGTTACTTGAAACGGTCGTTTCTCCTAAACCGTGCATCGGAATCGAACGAACTACATATAAAAACGAAGCTCGTAACATGAGCTATCTAAACATGGCAGTGGTGATAATCTAGCAGGGGGTTCTCGGGTCCTAATGTTATGCACAAAAACAGTCTACAGGAAATCGGACGTTACGACGGCTATGTTTACGCGATTTTCCAAATTTAAACCAATTCAATCAACCACAATTTCAACTCCAATTCACAACCCAATCAAACCTCCAATTAAACTACACCACAACAGCCCCAAATCAACTCAATATTACCAATTTATTCATCTACACCAAGTCAAAAATGTGACCAAGAACTTCAAATCTAACAAGCATCACTCCTAACTCCAAAATCAACAAAACCACTTACTAAACAAAGCTCTATCATGAGTACACACTCATTACACTAACCCATCATCTAACATTATGAAATCCAAACCAACAAAACTTAATACTAAGGGTTTGAGAAGTTATACCTTCCTTGGAGAGTGGAGAATCAAGAGAATGGCTTGGAATCACCCTTAAAGTCCTTATCCAAGCTTAATCTAAACAAAACTTCAAGAACACAAATTTTAGTTCTTGAAAACACTATTCACCATCTTCTTTCATGATTTATAGAAAAAGATTGGCTTGGAATTAGAAGCTTAAACTTATAGGAAGTATGTAACTATCCATGGGGAAGCTTAGATAATTACCTTGCTAAATAGTAAGCGGAGGAGCTTGGACTTTCATTTTTTAAGAAAACCACCCGAGAGCATGAAGAAGAAGAAGAGAGAATTTTGTGTTTTGGCTTGATTTGCTTTTGGTTGGTTGATTTTTGTTGTTTGTTTTAGTGAATTACCTAGTTGCCCTTGGTTTTGTGTGGTTAAAAAGTCACCACATCTCCTTCCTTTCTTGTCATGCCTATGTCACCTTGCACATGTCATAATGCTCCCACTTGTTCACACCTTGTGGTTTGATGATGTCACAATCCCTGGCTTCTTGTACAAGCTTGTCTCTTGGTCACTTATTTGTTTTACGGTTCGCTTATCTTTCGTTCTCGTTTATCGTTTGAGGGATCATACCCGGGATCTTATTACTTAGGTTCCCTTAACCTTTCTCAATATATTATATTCCTTTTATGATCCTCTCCTATAATCCTTTAATTTAAATCCTTTTTATCCTGTTACCTTATACTCAATTCTCTCCGTATCTTGTGAATTTCCGGGAAAAATCAAAGTGTTCGGAATTGGATTCTGACGATCTTTACATACACTTATATACCACATAGAGTACTAATAATATCCCATAAGATCAATAACAGAACCCCTACATAGCGTGGCATGAAAAGTTTTCTCGTTCAGCAAAAACACTATTCATAAGGGTTTCAAAATTTCTCAAAAATTGGGGTTATTACAAAGATAGTAGAATATCAGAAAAAGGCTTCATTCTATTACAACCTAAGGGTTAAAGAGAGATTTTTTAAACAAGGAGATCTAGTCTTGAGAAAAATAGAGGCTTCTGGTGTTGGACAGAAAGGAAAGCTTGCCCCAAATTGGGAAGGGCCGTACAGAGTCAAGAGCGTTCAGGGTAGAGGAACCTACAAGCTGGAAACTATGGAAGGTTTTAAGGTCCCGAGGACCTGGCACGCACAAAACCTGAAGGTTTACTACGTGTAAGATAGGTGAAGTACGATTCTCACTTGTCATTGACAAGTAGGTTTAAAAGCACCTTGAAGCTTTGCTTGTATAGGATTTTATATTCCAGTAGAATTTACATTGTCTAGTTATTGTTGATTAGGGTCGAACCCATGCTATGTAAGGTTTTGGAAAACCAGACTTCATATTAAAGAGTTTGAAATTATTTCTATCTAAGGATGTTTAAAGTTCAAATGCGTATTAAGATTGTAAAGTTAAACAGAAAGAGGCAAGAAAAGCAACATATAAAATATAACCCCGAAGGGTAACAAGTTTAGATATGAATAAAGTTCAAAAAGAAGATATACAAAAAGTTAGGCCTTGGAAGGCTGAGATTCCAAAGAACCACTATCCGAAGTCTCCTCGGAAGTCTCAGTCGTTTCTTCGGACGTCTCGGTTGTCCCCTCCGAAGTCCCTGTAGAAGTTCCCTCTGCAGGAGATGCTGGCTGTTGAGGCGCTGCTTTTGGAGGCTCTTCCACCCTGGCCTTCTTAGCGACAGGCTCAAACTCCTCTTCGGAAGAATCTTCCTCCTCTCCATCCTTGATCATAACAGCAAGCTTCTCAGTAACACCTCCAAGCTCTGGAACCCGCACAGGGCAAGGAAAGGGGGACTGCTCAAGGACCTCTAGAAACTCATCCTGGATGGCCTCCATAGCAGCATCCCAGCCCTCTTTATAGCTAACTGGGTGAAGAAGGGCATCATGCTCCACCATCAAGTCCTTGAATTCTTGGGTGTCCATCCAGCCATCAAAGGCTTTGTCCTTCTGCGCCTTCAGAATGACATTTTCGGCCCGGGCCGTCTCTAGGTCAGAAGTGGAAGAGGCCAGTTGAGCTTCAAGGGCCTCTATTTTTTGGTTGGCCTCTTCCAACTTCTTGTTGGCATCTTCCAGGCCAACCTTCCAAGCTTTAGCTTGGTGAATTGCCCCCTGGAAATGGGCGTTAGCCTACAAGAGAAACAACGAAAGTTCAGAAAAGAAACATGGAAAAATAAGTAAGAAGGGCATAAGTAAAGGACGTACCGTCGCCAGAGCCTGGGCTCCAAATAGCTCATTCCCCTCTAAGTCCTGTTGAAGGACAAAATCTTGATAGTCCACCGGGGAGATGGAATGCTTAGACCATTCCTTGGACAGCGCCGTGCTGCCCGCGATTGAGTCCTTGCCCCGGATCCCCCAGGCAGGTTGAAAATAGGCCCCTGGCCTCTGCTTGGTGCGCAAAACTTGGCTGGGGCCTTCCTCGCTTGGCTCCATTGCCTGAAGGAGGAACTCAGGGAAGCGATCACTAAGTCGAGGGTCTTTAAAGACCTTCCCAGCCCTCTTCATCCTGGTTGTCTCCAGGTCCTTCGGCTTGGTAGCCTCCTCAATCTTCTCAGCCACTGCAACAAACAAAGTCAGTTGAAAACCAATGAAATAAAAGTGCAGGAAATAAAGGAGATAAGAAAGGGAACTTACTTTTCTTATTAACGGGCGAAAGGCCGCGTTCTACCAGGACGGTCTCCCGGATAAGGTCCCAACAATGGGAAGTGCCGTTGTCTTGCGTAAGGAGGTTGAAACCTCTAGCCTCCTCCTCAGACAAAGTTATGTCATTTGGGCTCCCGTCCACGGCCAGCCCAAAGGATGATCGAAACAGGGAGCCCCAAATAACAAACAAAAAATCTTTCTTCACCCCAAGTTGTTGTCAGGGATGGACTTCCCATTCACGATATGGGGGATAGTGGGGCGCTGGTTGATAGAAACCCAACCCGGACTTTTATCAGGGCTGTTTTTGAACTGAAAAATCTTCCTGAAGACAGCAACAGAAGTGGGGACGTTGTGCTTGGCGCATTGCGACAGATAGCACAGAATCAACCTCCAGGAAGACATCCTTCATAATGAAGCAAGCATAGTATGTACCGATCTCTGCGGATTATTAATTACCAGTTAGTAATCATACGACCAGGAACTATTTAAGTTTAGATTTATCATCTTTTAGGTCTCACTATTATGATCTCATCATAATCCATAAAAAACTTTACTCTAAACTATGGTATATCTTATTTAAACACTTAAATAGATAGAGCCCGTAATAAAAACAAAACAAGTCTTTTATTAAAATCAATGAAATCAAAACAGATTACATAAAGAGTTATTCCTAAATCCTAATACATGATTGGACTTAGGACATATTCCTTTCAATCTCCCACTTGTACTAAAGCCAATCACTCTGGTATCTAATACCCATCTAGTCTTTATGATGATCAAAGTGACTTTCAGAAAGTAGCTTTGTGAGTGGGTCTACTATGTTGTTATGTGTGTCAATTCTATTTCAATACAATACAAGAAATGTTATCGCGCTCCCACTAACCCTTTTGTAGACGCATGGTTCATCTGCGTTTTTGATAAAATCAAACTCTTTGATTATCTCATCAAAACGAATGTTCCATCTTTCGAGAAGCTTGCTTTAAACCACATATGGTTCGTAGTAGCTTACACACTAGGTTTTCATTTCCCTTGGAAATAAAACCATCTGGCCATTTGCCAGATCTCATAGTTGTAGTAAGCAGCAATCGCAAGCAAAATCCGAACTGATTTTAACAGGGCTACAGGTAAAAAGTTTCATCAAAGTCAATCCATTGCCTTTGTTTGAATCCTTTTGCCACAAGCCTGGCCTTATAGGTCTCCACCTGGCCATCTGCTATA
Source organism: Apium graveolens (assembly GCF_009905375.1). NCBI lineage: Eukaryota > Viridiplantae > Streptophyta > Magnoliopsida > Apiales > Apiaceae > Apium > Apium graveolens. The sequence continues at coordinate 122,228,990 of NC_133647.1, forward strand.
ATCTATCTTTTGTATACCGTATACATAGATTCCATTCTGGATTTCATGGCACTATGCCATTTCTCTGAGTCAACACTACTCATAGCCTCATTATAGGTCACAGGGTCGTCATCATCAATGATCGACAACTCATTGTCATACTCAATGACAAGGCCATAATACCTCTCAGGTTGGCGAGACACTCTCCCTGACCTATGAATGGGCTGTTCCACAAAAGGTTGTTCAGTCAGAACAGGTGTTTCCACTTGATCCGTAGTAGTTTGTGTTTCTTGAACTTCATCAAGTTCAATTTTGCTCCCACTGTTTCCTTCAAGGATAAACTCCTTTTCCAAGAAGGTAGCATGTCTGGAGACAAACACCCGATGATCGGTGTAAAAGTAATACCCTAAAGTCTCTTTAAGATATCCCACAAAACTACATTTTACGGATCGATATTCCAGCTTATCTGGGTCAACTTACTTAACATAAGCTGGACATCCCCGAATCTTAACGTGTTTAAGACTCGGTTTCCTTTCTTTTCATATCTCATATGGAGTTTGAGGAACAGATTTGGAAGGCACCTTATTCAGTAAATATGCTGAAGTTTCCAATGCATAACCCCATAGGAATACTGGAAGATTTGCATAGCTCATCATGGACCGAACTATGTCTAACAAAGTTCGATTTCTCCTTTCAGATACCAATCTGGAAGAGTCCACTGGGAGACTATACCATTTACTTTGAGATAATCTAGAAACACTCCATTAAAGTATTCACCACCTCGATCTGATCGAAGAGTTATAATACTATGTTTGGTTATTTCTCCACTTCATACTTATACTCTTTGAACTTTTCAAAGGCTTCAGACTTGTGTTTCATCAAACACATATCCGAATCTAGATCTATCATCTATGAAAGTAATGAAGTATGAAAATCCACTCATGGCTTGCTTAGACATTGGTCCACATACATCTGTGTGTACCATTCCTAGCAAATTTGCAGTCCTCTCTCCATGTCTACTAAATGGAGACTGCAGTGCCACTATGAAGTGAGATTTTCATCATCCCTTTTCTTTTATTAGTTTGTTCAATCTGAAGTAAATTATGTCATATATATACAGACCATTATTTAAAGCACCACGTCCATAAAGAATATTATCTCTAAGAATATAACATTCATTATTCTCAATAATAAATGAAAATCCAGCCAAGTCTAACATGGGAATAATATTCCTCACAATCGAGGGACCAAAATAACAATTATTTAAAACAATAGTCTTGCCCGTAGGCATATGTAAATGAAATGATTCTACATCTTCAGCAGCAACTCTTGCTCCATTTCCCATCAGTAGAATCACCTCCTCTTCCTCAAGAGTCCTACTTATCCTTGGTCCCTGCAACAAATTGCAGATTTGAGAACCACAGGCGGTATCTAATACCCAAGTAGAAATTTGATTTAATGACATATTCACTTCTATCATGAACATACCTGAATCAGAAGCGGTAGTCTTACTACCCTTCTTCTTCTTCAATTCTGCAAGGTAAACCTTGCAGGTCCTCTTCCAGTGCCCCACCTTGTTACAGTGAAAGCAAACAACTTTGCTCTTGGGGTCTTCAGCTTTTGGTGGAACCGGCGTTTTCTCACCTACTTTCTTCTTCTTGGAAGGGTTCCTCTTCCTTTTCTTAGGATTGGAACCTTCACCAATTAGAAGAACAGAACTCTTCTTAGGGGGAAAATTCGATTCCGCAGTCTTCAACATGTTGTGGAGTTCAGGCAAGCTGACATCCAACTTATTCATGTGAAAGTTCACAACAAACTGCAAGAACGAACTCGGAAGCGATTGCAAGACCAAGTCTTGGCTCAGCTCCCCATCCATGGCACAACCAAGTTATCCAAGACGTTCAATCAAATTGATCATCTTAAGTACATGGTCATTCACAGATGATCCCTCAGACATCCTACAACCGAACAGCTCCTTCGATATCTCATATCGAGCTGTCCTCCCCGCCACATCATACAACTCTTGTAGATGCATTAGGATAGTGTGAGCATCCATATGCTCATGTTGCTTCTGTAGCTCAATGTTCATGGAAGCTAGCATGATGCATTGAGCAACATTTGCATCATCTATCCACTTACGATACACAACATGTTCATCATTATGTGCATCACTAGCAGGTTCTGTAGGCTTAGGTGAGTCAATCACGTATTCCAGCTTCTCAATCCTGAGAACAATTCTCAAGTTTCGAAGCTAGTCAGCATAATTAGGACCAGTCAATTTGTGAGCATCCAGTATGCTCCTGAGTGATAGTGCAGAAGACATAACGTACAAAATAAATCTGTAAATGATAAACACATAACAACACTTAGCAAATAATCGATTTCATTTTAGAACACTATATGAATCGGGTCTTTATTCATAAGTGGCTCCCACTATTTTTTCTAATTTAATCAACCCCCTACGTGAAAAATTAAGCATTCATAATGCTAGTGGGAATAGGGATCCTACATTCCATTACACAACCCCGGCTGTGGCACGAAACGCCATGTAATGTTCAATAGGCAGACAACTCTTGTCAATTACATCTAATGTTATTCCCTAATCGAACTTTAGCCTCTTGAATAATTGAGTCACGGCTGTGGCACGACAAACTCAATATTCTAAGTCAAGTCTAACCCAACATTCCATACAATTGCATCAGTCCCCAAAGGCCCACGGCTGTGGCACGTAACGACCTTTAGATTCTTATTCAATGTACACATCTCTATGTAATAGACAAGTATTTCTTACTTCGAAATCAAAGCCCTCGGCTGTGGCACGAAACGACAATGATTTAAAAATAAGAACTACTTTTCTATCATGTTGGAAGGATATGACCGACACAAGCCCGTTGTGTCATTGGCCAATTACTACTTGATATTATTTAATTTTAGAGGTATTATATTACGTTACAATCATAATCATATTATAAAGAGATTCTTCCTTTTAAATTAAATATTTCAAATCAATAATCAATAATCAGATGATTCCCAGATCGGGTGGAGCATTGTCAAGAGGCGTCACTTAATAACCCTTTCTTACAGATAGAAATCCGTTGTTGACAGAATCATCCTTTCTCTCATATCAAAAATTCATATTCAATTATGTGTTTCACAAACACAAGAATCTCATAATTATATTCATAATATTGTTATTAAGGTTATGAAACAATTTCACTATACTAGGTTGTCTAACAAACGCCTTATGTTCATTTAAGTTCACCTAAATCTATCATCGCATGATAAACTAAACATATATCACATATATCAACATGAATAAACATCAAGGTAGGCATGTTATATCATCTAGCACATTAGTCTATGCATTATACATCTCTATGTATCACATGAAGCATTTAAAAGCAGTTAAAACAGTTAAAAATAGCTTTAAAACACTTTCGGAAATATAAACAGTTCAAAACTTTTATATAAACTAAAATTGATCACTCCATTAGATCCGTCTCGGAAAAACGAATCCAACGGTATATTGCACGCCTAAAACGGAGTTACGAAACTCCCATAAAATCAATTTTAATGTAAACAGTCGGGCTGTAACGCATTACAGGAACGCGTTACAAGCCCTGTAACGCATTCCGGTGATGCGTTACAACCCTTTTAACCAATTAAAAGGTGTAACGCATTCCGTGAATGCGCCACAGGGTGTAACGCATTCCCGGAATGTGCGACACCCCCCTTTTGCGTGCTCTGCACGCGCCTGACAGTTCTGCTGTGCCTGATCTGTCTTCTTCTGTGTCTGTCTTTACTCGATCGCCGTGCATTCAATCAGACAAGCAACACAGCAGGTATAATCTCTTTACTGTAAACCCTTTAATTCAGCAATACAAACAAATATATATATAATATATATACATATATTTAATTACGAAATTTAATTGAAACAACTTCAAAAATTCATAATAAAAAATCTATACATCATAAAATTATGAAAAAAAATACCCAGACGATCTACAACACTTGTAGAACCCAGATCAACATTCAAAATTATTCTGAGAAACGATTTCTCATCAGACAAAATTAATCCATGATATATCTTGTAAAAATCATAATTAATTCAAACAAGCACATAAAATTCTGAAATTTTTACCACAGATCTATATGCATACAACCTATGCTCTGATACCATTGTTGGATTTTTAATCGCAGCGGGGCAAGGCAAAACACTTTCGCACATATAAAATCCAAATAAAAGCATATAAATCGTGGTAAAAATATAGGGATCGAATCTAACCTTTAAAATAATTCGGAGACAACGATCAGAGATCCTTAGCAGTTGCTCCTCAAGTGTGAAGCACTCCACCGGTATCCACCAAGAAAATGATGTTAAGGAGGAGGAAGGAGGTGGAGAGAATTGAGTTTTCCAAACTTTTGGGTTTTTGGGGTTCGAATTAAAATAGGGTTTATAATAGTATATTTATAGGCAAAATTTTCAGCTGAAATTTTCCCATAAATATTATTATTATTATCCCATTTATTATTCTCATTAATAATTAAAACACCTTTTAATTATTAATCCTTTTTCTAAACACTTTAGAAATAATTCTCTCTCTTGATTTAATTTCCAAAAATTAAATCCATAATTAATAATATTAAGAACTTTTCTTAATTAATTTATAATCAATTAAATCTCATTTAATCAATTATTAAATTTGCCAATTAATTATTTATTTCATAAATAAATAATTATTAGCCATTATTAATTATTTCCTCCACCATTAAATCATTCTCTTTTTATGGTGTGACCCTGTAGGTTCAATATTAAGCCGGTAGTAGAAATAAATAATAATAAAAATATTTTATCATTATTTATATAAATTCTCTAATTTATTAAATATGATTAATTAATTAATCACATTTATTCTACATCGTAAGGGATACTTCTCAGCATATCGCAACTATCCGGATAATATGAATGCACTTCTTAGAATACCAAGAACCTATTCAGTGAATAGTTACCATACAATAAAGTCCTTCTACCCTACAATGTCCCGATTAAATACAAGGCATGGATCTCGTGTCAAGCCTGTCTAATTTAATCACTTGCTTACCATTTACTATGCTTAGTTCTATGCAAATCAGAAACTCCTTTCTAATTTCATTCACTCTGGCCAGAGATTCCTGAACTAGCATAAGTGGATCAGCCTTGAACATTCGCTTCCTTCACTGGAAGGGGTAGATCCTTTATTGATCATACACTATCTTCGTGTACAAATTCCTATACCCAGTAGAGCCCTAATAATTGTCCCTGGAGACTAAGAACTAAACCAAAGCATAGTTCAGTGTACACAAGATGACTATGATGACCTCAAGTCTAAGGATACTTGTACAACTATCACTATATGAACAACTGCTGACACGTGAGTGAACTCCATCAGTTGTTCAGCTGGGCAAGTCATGTTCAGTGAACTTATTCTATAATAAGCACCTACATACTAGCTATAGTGTCACCACACAAATGTCTATGAGAACAGACATCCTTCATAATGAAACAAGCATAGTATGTACCATTCTCTACGGATTATTAATTACCAGTTAGTAATCCTATGACCAGGAACTATTTAAGTTTAGAGTTATCATCTTTTAGGTCTCACTATTATGATCGCATCATAATCCATAAAAAGCTTTACTCTAAACTATGGTATATCTTATTTAAACACTTAAATAGATAGAGCCCGTAATAAAAACAAAACAAGTCTTTTATTAAAATAAATGAAATCAAAACAGATTACATAAAGAGTTATTCCTAAATCCTAATACATGATTGGACTTAGGACATATTCCTTTCAGAATCTTCCAGATTGTACTTCTTGAGAAGTTCTCTGATATACTTAGATTGACAAATGAATATACCATCTTTCCTTTGACTCACTTGTAACCCAAGAAAGTAGTTCAACTCTCCCATCATGCTCATTTCATACTTACTCTATATTAGCTTAGGGAATCTCTTGCAAAGATCATCATTAGTAGAACCAAATACAATGTTGTCAATATACACTTGAACCAATATCATATCAGATTTATGCATTTTATGAAATAAAGTTTTATCTATGACACCTCTGGTAAAACCATTTTCAAGTAAAAACTCAGAGAGGGTGTCATACCATGTCCTTGGGGCCTGCTTGAGACCATAGAGAGCTTTGAATAGAAAGTATTCAAAATCAGCCAGATTTGGATCTTCAAAACCTAGAGGTTGTTCCACATACACTTCTTCTTCTAGCTCCCCATTCAGGAATGCACTCTTCACATCCATTTGATAAACTTTGAATTCTGAATGTGCTGCGAATGCTAGAAACATCCTGATTGCTTCAAGTCTAGCCACTGGTGCATAGGTTTCATCATAATCTATACCCTCTTCTTGAGAGTAACCTTTAGCTACCAGTCTGGCCTTGTTTCTCGTTACAATGCCATCTTCATCTTGTTGTGTATATGTTGTGTACTTGATGATGTCATGAACAAAACACCTTAGTAGATTTTACTTAGTGAAATAATGTAGCACTCGGCGGATAAGATTTATAGTCCCGACGGATGACTCATTATAGTCCCGACGGATGATGACTTATTATCCATCGAGTGAGTAGCTTATGTAACAATAAGTCTGTAGCACATTTCTGCATTCACCATTGTATAGATTCTGTAAGTAGTATTCAAGTCATGTTGACTTTAATTAGATATGCAGAATAGGTTGATTAATTGTACATAGATGATGTCTTGTAATTCTGCATAAATAAAATAAAGTCAAGTGCCAGTTTGCTACCCGACGGATAACCTACAATGAAGTCGACGGATGATCAAATAGATAACCCGACGGATGATCATGAACCCGACGGATAAAGAATTCAAATATCAGTTGACAGTGACAACACAGTCACATGTGTCGAGTGGATGCAAATGGAATGTGGTAGCCTATTCAACTGGGTTCTCGAGAACAAAGAAGCATTACCATTTCCATGCTATTATGAAGATATTCAAAGATGTAGGAATAGAGTAATGAAGTAGCATTGTAATAGATTAGATAGTTTTTGTTTTATTATCTTGTCCTATTACTTTGTAATCTTGGTGATATATAAACCAAGAAGTAGCAACTAAGAAACTATCGATCTAAGCAAGAAAGCAGAGAAATATGTGTAAGCAGGATTCTTAGCATTTCTCTGTAGTCTAAGAAGTTCAATTGTTGTAAGAAGTTGTGAGCATTTCTGCACATAGAGTTCTCTCGATATATAATATATATCTCTGGTGGAATCATTCAAATCCACCAGAAAGTTTTTAAAGACTTTTGTTTTTAATTACTTGTGTTTTGATTCACTTAAGTTTTTATTCCGCATGGTGCTAATCAATACACTTATATTTATATTTGAGTTAGAACATTTTATTTCAAGAAAAAGTTTCAAGAATTCCATTCAACCCCCTTCTGTAATTCTTGTCATATTGTTAAGGGACTAACAATTGGTATCAGAGCAAGCTCTTAACTTATAAAGAGTTTAAAGATCAAAACAATACAGCAAGATGAACAAGAAGGATGTTGGAGTCAAGATCCCTTTTCTGGATAAAGATAATTACCATCATTGAAAGGTAAAGATGCATCTTCACTTGCTTTCTCAAGATGAGGCCTATGTTGACTGCATAGAAAGAGGCCCTCATGTTCCAATGAGAGCAGCAATAGGAAACGAGCCATCAGTCCCCAAGCCAAGGCATGAATGGTCTGATCCTGACATTGAACAAGTCAGGAAGGATAAAAAGGCCATGAACATCCTGTTCAATGGAGTTGATGGAGATATGTTTGACAACATTATCAACTGCAAAACTTACAAGGATGTTTGGGATACAATACAGATAATATGTGATGGCATTGAGCAAGTTAGAGAAAACAAGATGCAGCTCTTGATTTAGCAATATGAGCATTTTCACAATGAAGAAAGTGAGTCTCTCACTGACATTTTTAGTAGGTTTCAAAAATTACTAAATGCTCTAAAGTTGCATAGAAGGGTCTATCAGACAAAAGACTCCAATCTAAAATTCTTTAGATCTCTTCCAAAGGAATGGAAACCAATGACAGTCTCATTAAGAAACTCACATGATTATAAGGAGTTTACTTTGGAGAGACTGTATGGCATCCTGAAAACCTATGAGCTTGAAATAGATTAGGATGAAAGGATGGAGAGAGGAAAGAAGAAAGGAGGATCCATTGCACTAGTTGCTGAGTTGGAAAAGGAGAAGGAAGTGAAGATGGAAGCTGTTGAATCAACTTCAAAGGGTCTGTGAGAACAAGGGCAAAGGGCTTGTAGTAGAAAGTAAAGATTCTTTGAGCCAAGATGACATGGAAGACATTGATGAACACCTAGCATTTCTTTCCAGGAGATTTGCTAAGCTCAAGTTCAAAAAGAACTTTGGAGCAGCCAAGCCAAATAGAAACATGGTGGATAAATCAAAATTCAAATGTTTCAAATGTGACTTGGCAGGGCATTTTGCTAGTGAGTGTAGGAAGTCAGATTCCAATAAGAAAAGGTTTGAGCCAGTGGATTATAAGAAAAAATACTTTGAGCTGCTCAAAGAAAAGGAAAGGGCTTTCATAACACAAGAAAATGACTGGGCAGCAGATGGTCTGGATGAAGATGAAGATGTCAGCTATGTCAATTTAGCCCTAATGACCAAGTCTGATGAGACATAAACAAGTTCTTTAAGTAATCAGGTAATTACTACAAACCTTGCACATTTATCTAAAGCTGAGTGTAATGATGCCATAAATGACATGTCTACAGAGCTATATCATTTGTGTGTTACACTTAAGTCTCTTACTAAAGAAAATGCTAAAATTAATGAAAACAATTTGTTTTTGAGTGAGAGAAATAATATGCGTGAGTCTCAGTTCATTTATATTGAAAAATTAAGAATTGAGTGTAAAATTGCCAAGGAGGAATTAACTGAGTCCTTGAAGAAAGAGGAAGTTTTAAAGAAGCAGCTCGAGCGTGAACAAGAGGTGATTAAAGCATGAAAAACATCCAGGGATGTCCATGCTCAAATCACCAAAGTTCAAGGAATTGATTCTTTCTGTGATGCAGCCTGGAAAAAGAACAAAGAGAAACTAGAACCAAATTTGGTAGAAGGAGTGCTTACATATGTAGACTCGATGGATGATGAGGATCATCCTTCGGATAACAAAAAGTGTTATCCGTCGAATGATGAGAATCCTCATCCGTCGGCTATAAGCAAGCCTGCCAGTAAAGCCAAACTTGTTAAGCTGAATGAGAAGTACGGGTCTGTTTCCAAGAACTTTATTTCAGGACAATCGAGTCAGGTTAAGAAAGGGAAAAAGGCTAATGTTGGTCACATGACTGTCAAACAGTTAAGTGACAGATTTGAAAAGATTAGGTAAAAACAGAGACTAAAAAGAAAAGCAATAGGAATGGTAAAGTAGGGATTAACAAACACAACAACTACAAACCTGATAAATATGCTCCTAGAAAAATCTGTGTCAAGTGTGGTAGTGTAAATCATTTATCTGTTAATTGCAAATCTGCCATGCCTACTTCCATGTCTGTGCAACCTCAATTTCCTAACATGAATGCCATGCCTCCCATGCCTATTAATGTTATGTCTACACAGAACATGAATGCACAGTTTGCTAATATGCCATTTGCACCTAATCTTTATTATGCTGCATATAGTATGCCACAAATGCCATTTAGCTTGCCTTACTGGAATAACATGTTTACACATAGCATGCCATTTCCTGTTAGTCATAATATACATGATAATTCTGTTGTAATGAATGGTTTTAAAGGTCCAACTCAAATGACTAAGGATGAATCTGAGATTCCTAAGTCAAATGAGATAAAGCCTAAGAAACAGAAAAAGAAAGCTAACAAGGCAGGACCCAAGGAAACTTGGGTACCAAAATCAACTTGATTTGATTTTGATGTGTGCAGGGAAACAGAAAGAATCTTTGGTACTTGGATAGTGGCTGTTCAAGGCACATGACTGGTGATTCTACCCTGTTCATAGAGTTTAAGGAGAGAGCTGGCCCAAGTATTACTTTTGGAGATGACAACACGGGTTATACTGTGGGATATGGCTTGATTTCAAAGGACAATGTCATCATTGAGGAGGTTGCCTTAGTGGATGGTCTCAAACATAACTTATTGAGTATCAGCCAGCTTTGTGATAAAGGCAACTCAGTAACCTTCAACTCAGAAGCCTGTGTTGTGACTAATAAAAGAAGCAACAAAGTGGTTCTCACTGGTGTGAGAAAAGGAAATGTGTACCTAGCTGATTTCAACTCATCTAATGCAGAATCTGTAACTTGTATTCTCAGTAAAGCAAGTCAGGATGAAAGTTGGCTATGGCACAAGAAGCTGTCCCATTTAAACTTCAAGACCATGAATGATATGGCGCCCTCCAAACCCGGGTCAGAGGTTTGGGGTCCACAACAAATACACCATGTAAAACCTGTATAAGAAATATTATTTGCAATGACCCTGCTTTACATAACCATGGATCGCAACAGGTTAAAGTATGAAAACAAGCCACAACCTTAACTTTTATTACAACGTACCAAATCCCAACTAATTTAATTTACAACTAATAATAGAATTATTCTTACAATCTTACTATCCCACTACCGCGATAAGCTCCTGCTAGCTCGATCCAACTCAATCTGGGGTCCTAGCTCGTTCATTGAACTGGGAAACCTCGCTATCAACTGTATCCTTCTTTAACTGTAGAATACATAAAAAGATTCGCAAGAGTGAGCTAACTAGATGATTCAGAGAAATTAAGTTCATTGTTAAACAATCATTAGAATTACATACTCATTTTAAGTTTTAAAATCAAGGTTAGGCTGCTGATCAGTCATGCACTAACCCCGAGCAAAGCACGCAGCATTGCTCTATTTACTGGATCCAAGGCACACATTGGCCTAACTCGACCATTGGTATGGTCTGACCACGAATCTGGTCCACATATATAAAAACTATCTAATCCTAAAGCAGTTCAATATGAGAAACAATATAATTCGATAACACAAGATCATAATCAATGATGATTAAATATTTGAATAAAACGTAAGGAACTCATGGATATCACAAGGGTATATCAGGGTATGTAAAACAAACGGCTTTCAATCTGTAAAAGAATCAAGTATTAGACAAATGGTGATTTTTCAAGGTATAGTTCTTTGATGTTATAAAGAGGAGTTGGAGTATAAGAGTTTCTGTGTTTTCAAACAATTTTGTTCCAGTATTTGGTGTTTGGTAGTTATACATTTGTGGTGCAGTATCATATTTGTGTGGTTTGGTGTCTAAGGATCAACAAAGGATGGTTTACAAAGAACAAGGCTTATGGCTCAAGATCAAGAAAATCAGGGTTCAATGGTAAATAGTTTAAAGCATTTGCATTATAAAACAGGAGTTATTTTGAATAATAGCGACATGTTATGAAACAGTTCGAAAACATTGGTAATATATCTTGAAGAAATGTTCAGAAATACTAGCCTTTCAGGGCTTTATAATTATTACTGATTAGTTCCTAGCTGAGTCTGTCACTCAGGCTTTAACGTTTAACCACTAGACCACATTAGATTCGACTTCGACACTCAGGTTTTTCTGTTGAAACTCTACTGAGCTTGTCAATTGACTACTAGGTCATCTCTAGTCCATCGTCCACTTTCGGGTTCTCGATTAAAACCTACAGGGTCGAAATACCCTATGTTAGATGTCTAGGTATGCTTGACATATCCTCGATACTAATTCTTACCCAATGATATTCAAACCTGACTCGTAATTATGAATATTATAATAACACACGCAACAAATAGGGTTCACAATCTCGAAGATCGGTTCGGTGTTTGTTTTCGGAAAATATATACTCTTTATTTTACGAAATCAGGGTTATCGATTTGGCAAAATATTTCATTACATCATACAACCAAGTTTCGTATATAAAACATACACATATACATATAGTCACTCGACGTCCCGATAATCATTGGATACGTTGTCGTATTCCGTAGTTCGATTTCCCAGAAATCGGGCAGCGTCTCCTTTGTTTATCGGACTACCCGTCGAAACATCAATCGACGTTAAATCACAAAGTTCACAACCATTACAACAATTATCCAATTATATTCCAATTTCACAATTCTCAACCATCGATTCAACCCAACTAATAATTATTATTACTCGTATTTCATTTTTATTTATTTATTTTTCTTAAAAAATATTAGGACTCGGATATCAATCATCACGGTCCACCGTCCACTCGTAAAAGTCATCGCGGACGGCGACAAAATTTCGCGGGTACCCGATAAATTCTCGGGTTTCCAACGCAAAATTCTATCGATTAGTTATAAAAATTACTTTTGATACGAACAATTTAATATCACGAATGTAATCAATAAATTCCTGCAAGAAAAGGGAATTTAAGTTAACAACAATTCTGCAAAAGTCCAATCCAATGCACAATCGACCCAACAGGATAGGGCCCAACAGGAACAAAACATAACCGCACAACAGACCAGAGAAATAACCACAAAAAGCAAAGCAACAGGCCGGAAGTAAAAGAACAGGCTGAAAAGCAAGGCCAACCGGAGATAGATACAAGGGCACAATTACAGAACACAATAATCGAACAACAACCATACCCTCCACTGCGATATACACATAGCGGAACCACTAACAAGGACGATACCAAGGCGGCAGGATCCACCGGACTACCGCCGGCAACGAGACCAAGAAACAGAGGCGAAGGTCGCCGGAAAAGAAAGTACAGCGCCGCCAGTACAAGAAAGAGAGAGGGAGAATTAGAAAGGAATAAGGAGAGAGAGGGAAGACATGAGAGGAATAAAGAAGAGAGATTGATGTTTATTAGCAAAAACAGGAGTCACCCCCTGCTTTCTTTATGCTGTCGCGTGTCTTTTAATAAGACACATGTCAGTTTTTATCTGGACCACATCGAGTTTCTAATCTATTTTAATCTTATAACGGGTACTGCGATAACCAATAACTTATCGGAATAGACCCATAATGATTTTAAAATTTATATAGATACCCCGAGAGTAATAGAATATCCGTATTTCATAATTAACGAACCAAGCTGCACTTAGAACAATTTCAGAAAATTACAAAAATAGTCTTAAAATGTTATAAATATCCCGAAGTTAATAAAAACATAAATTTCGTAATTTTAAAATAATTTCTGAAACGCAACTTATACCCGATTTTAGCAATTAAACGAATCGACGCGCGAGTGAAACTAATCCCAAAAAATTTCAAAATAATTTTAAAAATTCTCAAAATATTTCAAACATAAATAAATATGAGTTTCATAATTTTTTGAAGAATTCTAGAATTAACTATGGATTTTACAAATAAAAGTAATCAGAAAATTATTTGAAGATAAATAATCAATAAAATATTGATTTCTCAATTTTATAAAATCCTAAAAATAATTATTTTAATTATAAAATCATAAAAACAATTTTAGAGACACTTCAAATATTTATACAAATAAATTTGCATTAAATCCACTTTAAAAGTGAAACAATTCAATACAATTCCTTAATTAATCACGCGGACAACCCGATACATCATAAATCACACATAGATAATAATCAAACAACACATAGCGGTCAAAACCAATACACATATTTTATTTAACAATTTCCATAATAATCATATATTTAAATAATTCAAAAATACACGGGTCGTTATATCCTTCCCCCCTTAAAAAGATTATGTCCTCAGAATCTGGTCTAATTACACAAGTGAGGATATTTGTCAAGCATATCTGACTCTAGTTCCCAAGTAGACTCTTCTACTCGAGGATTTCGAACGTACTTACTATAGATATACACTCATTTTCAATGACTCGCCTTTAACGGTCAAAAATTTGGTTCGATCACTATATGCAGAACAAACTTGGAAAAGAGCCCATTGGCTCCTAATCAATCACTTAATTCAAATCAGATACTTATCGCTTTAACCTTAACAGGCCAAACACATTATATGTACACACTGTTGTGACGGTAACATCAACTCATGAACAACTTTATCTATATTTATCAATACCTTGAATGGTTCACTAATTTTAGGATTTAACCTGTCCCTTCTACTTAGACTTATCCAGTCTCTTTCAAGATGAAACTTGTACTAACACTACTGGTCCTATTTCTATACTCATATTCTCTCTCGATACAATTTCGCCTTCTTTCTTTGTATACTCCGAGCTGCTTCAATCAATATCACTACGCTCTTGGTGTGCCGATTTAACTTAGAATTTGACAACTTTCTTTCTCCTACTTTGCTTCAATAAAAATGGGGACCTACACTTGCGTTCACATGAAGCTTGGTAAAGCGGTATTCCAAAGCTGACATCGCTAATAAATGATCATTCCAGTATTTCCTTAAAATACCTCTCAACATAGCTTACATTTCCTCAATCACTTCCGTATTTTGACTCTCCATTTAAGGATGATAGGTGGTGCTCGTTTTCAACTTGGTTTCCAAACATTTAAACATTTCTTACTCTTTTTTTTCAATTAAGGCTGAAAAGTAATCTCATATATTCACGTATTATCACCTTTAAGTATTTGATCTTCAGATTCCACTCTTTCCAATTCGTTTATTAACTCCTCGGTGGTTTTAATTACATCCAATCCTTTCTGTCAGCATAAAGTATATGTTACCATACGGTTTTGCTTAGGTAGTTGTTAATGGAATAATTCAGAATCTTTTGTAAAACTTGGTCAAAATTTCATTCTTGAAGACTCAACGTATAGTTGCTTTCCTTCTGATCTTTGGAGAAAAATCCTTGGGCATCCCACACAGACTTTCTTATTCCTTGAGTAGCTGAGGATGGTATCAATAAATACAGTTTGCTTATCCAAGTACTCCTTATACACCACGTTCCTTAATTCCTTATAGCCACCTGATACACTTGTCATTTCACATAATATCACCAAAACTTACAATGCTCTTAACTCACTTTAATCATAATCTCTGATATGTTCTTAGGTCGATTTTTAAGTTAATCTCCGAGGTATAACATACTTCTTGAATTAGGTCTCGTAAGTAATCAATTCTTTATAGGGTCTCACTTCTTCTTATTCGTTATTTTCTTAAA
The DNA here is from genome assembly GCF_009905375.1 of Apium graveolens. Classification (NCBI taxonomy): domain Eukaryota; kingdom Viridiplantae; phylum Streptophyta; class Magnoliopsida; order Apiales; family Apiaceae; genus Apium; species Apium graveolens. The sequence goes on from NC_133647.1 coordinate 122,244,140, forward strand.
CTCCCGATAATCAGTACATACTCTTATAATTTCATTCCTTTTTCTCCCTTGACATCACTGGTACACTTCATGATTCGTTTCTTGTAGAATCACTTCCTGGTTCTGCCTTATCTACTAGGCCTCTAATATTTCACCTTACCCTTTGACATGTCCACATTTCCTAATCCATCTTGAAATTTTCTTCTTAAACCTGGTTATCACTATTTTTCTTTAAATTTCCGTATATCTTGGCACTTCTTTAGTGAATTAAATACTTTATATTGTGAATTCCCTGTGGGATCTCATTTCTTAATCCTTCTACTTATAGCATCCAAGTGCTGGAGGAAAACCTGGGGGTATCGTGATCGTTCTCCTGGGCGCATAAATTTTCCTTTTACTAACTACTAACATCATGATCTATTATCTTCTCTTGACATCTTGTCTTTCCCTTCACAATTTCAACTGAAAGGTCATACTATCCATCCTTGTTCCTTTTGGATTATTAACTTTAGTTTCCAATTCGAACTTCAAAATTTTATAGTTAATTCTTCTGGTGCAGTCTCTATGTTCGTTCTCTCCTTTTTGCTTATTATTTGTCACTACATTTGCTTTTCCTCTTGAATACATACTTCAAACTCTTAGGGTCCGTATAGATCTTACACCTTCTGACGTTCTCCATACATATCATGTTTCCCAAACCTTCAAAACAAATATTATTACTATTCATCCCAATTATGATTAGGATACTTCTGCTCATAAGGTTTCGGTTGTCTGGGTGCATATACAGTAACTTTATTGTGCTGCATCAACACACATCCTACTCCCTTATGAGAAGCATCACTATAAACTACCAAACCTCCTTGGTACTTTCGAAATGATAAAGCAGGTGTTGTAACCATTCTTTCCTTTAACTCCGTAAAACTTTCTTTACCCTTCTCCTTCTCCATTTCATATAAACTTCTTGCTTTTCCTGGTTAGCTTCATCGAAGGTATTGCAACTTCCAAGAAATGCACAAATTTTCAATAATAACCGGTCCATGATAAAACTCCCTACTTTTATTGGTACTTTTTGGCCTTTCTTTATTCATAATAACTTTGATTTCTACTGGATCTCCTTTGGTCTCCTCCTCACTGATTACTTATGCTTTCTACCATTAAAACTCTCACCTTGTAAACTTTACATACAATTTCTTTCTTCTACGACTCCCCGGTTGTCATTAAATGTTTCGCATGGTCCTCCGTTGACTTTAAGTAACACAAATACAACTCATCCAAATATTTCATAAAGATTCTGTCCATCAAGTTTAAATATTATTGGTATATTGGTTAATTCAAATGACATCACTAGAACTTTATAGCAGCAGTACTTAGTTCTGAAAATTATCCTTGATATGTCCATAGGTTCAATCTTCAATTGAGAACACTCAAATCTTAAATCAATTTTAGAAAATACTTTTGCTTCTTTCATCTGATCAAACAAATCATTAGTCCGAGGTAACAAATACTTACTCTTGATAGTAAACTTGTTGAGCTTTTGCTAGTTGACACATAACCTCGTCACCTTCTCATTTGGCGTCCTCAGAATTATCTTTTTATCACGACGGTCTGTTTGTACATCACGCTTTAATAGTTAATCCATTCCTTAGAATAATGTCAAATCCTCTTATCTTTCATGATATCAATTCTTCACAACTTATTGCCAGAAACCTCAATTCCACCATTGGTACTCACTTATTTAACAATTACACGTTCTTGACTTGCTAGTCCTTTAATCACAATCTTATCAATTCAACAGGGTAATTTATCTTATCTACAAAACCTTGGGAGCTAAACAATCAAGTTGCTCCCACATATTTCAATATTTTAACGCATAAGGTATCCACGATAATCATTCACATCACCATATCGGTATTCTGAATAACATATTTCACAGGAAAATCGCAAATTTCTCATTCTCGGAGACGTATTCCTCATTGGAGTAGATTCCATTGACTCTTAGTGCATCCCTGACTGGGGCTAGTGATTCGCAATCCTCGCCATATACCTTTATTTCCTTTCCATATATGAGAGGTAAATGGAACTTCGTCCGCTTGGTTCATAATACGTTGATTTGTTTGAAAAACTTTTGCAAAGAACGACGGTATAATGAAATAACTAGAAGGATTCATAATTCAATAAACTTGAAGTTGAAAATAAAGAAGAAATAATGATTTGGATATGAATGAGACAACCATATCGGTACTTAAGATGGCCATTCTTTCATACCATATGGCATACAGCACATGATTAGGTGGCGTCCCACCCGACTCTTCGTCATTCTGACAAAGTGTCTCACCATAACACTATTTGTCCCAATCAGGAAGCAAGACTTGAGGGAAACAATTAAATTTGAAAGGAATGCAATATCCTCCTTTTTGATATCATCATAAGCAGTTTATTTAAGAAAAGAAGTTCATACTTATTTAGGAATAAAAAAGGAATACACGCTGTAATATTGAAGACAAGAATGATACCATTTGTCACCATCCACATTTCACTTGTATTCATCTTTTGAGCTTGATCGATCATATCCCAATTGTGTCATATCATAACTTTAGAAGGTACACTGAAATGCCTTCGCAAATTAAGCATTATGGTAGATTCTTACTTGCTAAGTCTTGCGTCTTTAACATAGCACTTACACGTATAATACTTTAACAATTCGATCATAATGGCGTTCCTACCAGATAACTTCATGTTTTCTCTTTTCAATTTAGAATAACCACGAATCATTCAACATAACAATCCTTTTGTTAATAATATTCTTCTTTTTAGAAAAATCTGGAAATCTTCCCAACCTTCTTCGATCACACCCAGGCTCCTTTTAAATTAATGAATTCTTTAAACTTAAATGGTCTCTGCAACTGGATGAACAATTACCACATACGCAGATTCTGTTATTAACCTTGTCAAACAATATTTGCACCTTAGCGTTAGGAATAATCAACTTCTTCATAATCGCGGTTTACTTTGTTTTCTGAATTAACAATACTAAGTCTGAAACAAGTATCCTTCCGGGTAATCCAGGTCTTCTAACAAACAAGAAACTCAAGTAGTAACTTGACAACCAATGTTTAAAACTTATTTTATTCAAAAAGGCTTTTAGAAATTTTGTAAGGAAAAATCTTTTTCGAAAACTTGTTAAAAATTTTGAAAATCACAAATATGGTTGTCCTTACTATATAAGTTGGTTGTTGTCCTTCCGACCTATAAAAGGGTACCAAATTAAAGAAACAATCACATAAAGATCCGTTCACTTCAATCTACCTTTTCTCCTTCATCTCGTCCATTTACCTTCCTTAATCAACGAAACTTCAATTGTCGTTGCATATTATCTTATTCGTAGCTTCACATCAAGACTTCCATACTGGTAATACTCCCGTTATCAACTTTGCAATCGTTAAGTGGAACAGACTATCCAATAGTCAACAAGTCTATTTCATAAAACCAAAATTTGCTCATATTACACCACATCACTACTTTACATATCACGTTTATCATAGCACCGTCATTCAATTCTATAAATATTCCAGATTTATACTTTTCTCTCTAACCTTTTCAAAATTCATCTAATCCATCCCATCACTAATCACGGGTGGCCTGGTCACTAATGGCTTCTTTTAATCTGGTAGAAGCTATCCTCCGGAACACTTGAATCTTCTTTCTAAGCTTCTTTTGACCTTTATTAATATCTCATGCATTAACCCTTTACTGTAGCTATTGATTCCATCTTCGTAAATACTGTTGTTCCATAAGATAGATTTTAAACTGAGGGCATAGAACAGGATGTGGGGTAAACTAAAGAGATACGCTCACAGCCGAATATCCAATAAAACAAGAATAAACAGATGGAGGTTCTTAAATAAGTAGTCTCGTATCAAGGGGTGGTAAAATAGCGTGGAATAACTTAAAGAGGTGCAACTATCATAACAGAAGGTAGTGCCATTAATACTAACAGAGGAACAAAGTGCAAATCAAATCTGAGAGAAGATGAAGATCCTCGAACGGAAAGCTCCAAACGATCAGATGATACAGGGAAATCAGGATCTGCCATTGTCGTTGTCTGGGAATCACATCGCAATGTTAAAAATCCCGAATCGCAACACGAACCGCACTGGAGACCTACTATACAGTCGCACTCAACCTCACGATAACTTATCTTTCTATTTCTTATTCCTAATCCTAACCCTCTACCCAATCCTGACAATCTAGGCTTGTTTCAGTGACTTATAACATGTAGCTCTGATACCAACCTGTGGCGCCCTCCAAACCCGGGTCAGAGGTTTGGGGTCCACAACAAATATACCATATAAAACCTGTATAAGAAATATTATTTGCAATGACCCTGCTTTACATAACCACGGATCGCAACAGGTTAAAGTTTGAAAACAAGCCACAACCTTAACTTTCATTACAACGCACCAAATCCCAACTAATTTAATTTACAACTAATTATAGAATTATTCTTACAATCTTACTATCCCAATACCGCGATAAGCTCCTGCTAGCTCGATCCAACTCAATTTGGGGTTGTGACAGCCTCAACTCCGGGGTCAGGAGTTGACGTCATCAACAACAATAATAATGAACACAATAAAATCCAAATCACTAATTATCCATAACCACAACCCCTTTACCAAGACCTTTTCCAGGTTTAAGTATGACTTAGGTTACTCAACTAACACAACCCAAATTACCTTACACAATCATGACCACTAATTTAATGCAGCAACTCAACAGACCTCATATGGTCTGAACACAACTACCTCAGAGGAGCCTCACACGAAAGGAGCTGGAACTCTGCCCTGATTACCGCTCAAGAATCTTCTAGGCATCTGCAATACATATAAAATATTCTGCAAGGGTGAGCAATTGCTTGCTCAGTAGCACCACTATATGAATAACAAGTAAAACAGTTTAAAGTAAAGCAGTTATAGGAACAGAATTCATAACTGGCCAGAAATATGTAAAACAGGTATAACTGGATATCAAAACTAGCATGCTCTGTAAAACAAGATCAACAGTCGTGTGTTGTGCATAAAAACCATAGTTCAATTTTAGCATGCTATTTTCATTTATAAACCTTCCGTTCCATTACAGGAACCATAGACCCATCTGTCCCGTTACGGGGACCCAAAACCATTTGTTCCATTACTGGAATCATAAAATCACAATCAGATATGTATTGGATGTTATCTAGGGACGGCTAATCAGGCCTCCACACAAATTATCTAGGATAGTTGGCCGGGCTATCACACAAAATGTCTAGGAAAGCTAATCGGGCTTTCACACAAAATCATCGGATTCACAGAGACTAGCTAGGTCTCTGATTATCTATGTTGGACTAATCGGTTATGTAATGCGCGCAACTGAATTAACCACTTACGCAATGTTATCCAATATATGATTCATTTTATCCAGTTTCAAAATCACTTTTACCTATCTCTTGTTAAAATCAATTCTATCACAGCACACTATTCAAAACCTCTTTTCAATTTTTAATCACACTTTAGAGATAGGTATTTTCAGAAGTTACTTTTCCCCAAAAATACATATTTAACAATATTTTCAAACACAGGGGATACGTAACTTAAAATGTTTATGTTCCATTACGAGAATAAAACAATAGTTACTCATATATACTGAACCACAAGAGTATGGTCAGGGGTACTTGCCTTGCAGAGCTTTATGACTATCACTGACTGATTTTGATAGACTAGAACGTTCGGGCTCTCATGGAAAAATAACTATCTCACTAGAAGACATCTCTGCTTCGTAGCAAACTATCTCAAGATAGTATCCAAGTCTCTTAGGGTTCTTCGCTTGGAAACCTCGAGGCACTCATCGATTGATCACTAGATTATCTTAGTTCGATATCTATTCTTGAGTCCTTCGACTAGAACCTACAAAGCCGAAATACTCTATGTTAGACGTCTAGGTATGCTTGACATATCCTCGATACCAATTCTACCCAACGATATTCAAACCCGACTCGTAATTACACATATTATAATAACACACACAACAATTAGGATTCACGTTCTCAAAATCGATTTAGTGTTCGTTCTCAGAAAGTACGCATACTCGTCATTTTACGAAATTAGGGTTATTGGGTTTTGACAGAACATTTATCTTCACATATACTCAGGTCTCGCACAATATATATATATATATATATTTGTACTCGCTCGACGTACCGATAATTACAGGGTATGTCCCGAATTTCTAAAACAATTTCCAAAAATTCGGGCAGCACCTCCACTGTTTATCGGCCTACCCATCGAACAACTCGACGTCAAATCACAACAACAAACAATCCAACAATTCATTTCACCAATACAACCGAAATCCATTTCACAAATCCCAAACACCGATTTAACCAACTAATTATTATTATTACATCTTATATTTATACTCGTATTTTATATTTATTTATTTGTAGGACTCAGAACAACATCATCACCGTCCACCGTCGGCTTGCCGAGGCTCATCGCCGACGGCGGTAAAATTCGGAGGTACCCGAATCGGGTTTCCAATCACGAATTTCACCGATTATTCATTAATTTCCCACACGAAAATTATTTTTATTTCATAAAAGCTACTCAAATAATTCCCTGCAAGAAAAATAAATTAAGTAAAATAATTAACAGAACTTCTGTCAAAACACACGCGTCGAAACACGCGCCAACCAAAAATGAACTGAGAGCCGGACAACATAGCAGAATCGAAGAAACTCAGGCGGCACAAGGGATTACAAACTAACTGCACAGATCACAACAGAAATACTTACGCGATCGTGATACATACACACGTGTGTGTATACATATACCACAACCCCGAACTGGAATCAAGGCGGCAAGGCCACCGGACTAGTTATCGGTGACGTGAACAGAGATAGAGGAGCAGGGCTTTAACAAATTACCGATGAAACAAAGCAAGAAAAGAGACTCGCCAGAGAGGAGAAAAAATAGAAAGGGAAAGAAGATAGATACGGGTGAGCAGAGAGGGTGAGACACACAGAGATACATTCTCTGTATTTTTTTTTCTAACCAGTCACAGCAATACACGTATAAGAAAAGGGAAATAGAAAGTAAACACGTAGCCACTAAGTCCCTGAAAATTTGACACGTATTATATAATGCATTGCAGCCTCCTTTTGTTTCGTTAATTCACAATTTACCGAGCCAAGTGGTGCATAAAGTAAATTCAGAAAATTATCAAAATAGTCTTAAAATTTTCTAAAAATCCCGAAGTTAATAAAACAAAATTTCTCTAAGTTTTAAAGTATTTTTGAAATGCAACTCGTACCCGCATTACACAATTAATGAACCGAGCTGCACTCAAAACAAATTCAGAAAATTAAGGAAACAGTCTTAAAACATTACAAATATCCCGAAGTAATTAAAAATGTAAATTTTGAAATTTTAAAATAATTTCCGAAACACAATTTATACCCGCTTTTCTCGATTAAACGAACCAACGCGCGGGTGAAATAAATCCCAAAAATTCCCAAAATAATTTTAAAATTTCCAGAATAATACGAACTTAATAAAATATAAGTTTCATAATTTTTAAAGATTTCCATAATTAAATATGGATTTTACCATTAAACACACTCAGAAAATCATTTAAAAATAAATAATTAATGAAATATTGATTTCTCAGTTTTATAAAGTCCTAAAAAATAATTATTGAAATTATAAAATTATAAAACAAATTTTAGAGATCATCCAAATATTTATGGAAATAAATCTGTAATTAAATCCATTATTTTAAAGTGGAACAGAACAGTACCACTCACTATTTATTACACAAATAATCCTTATACATCCACAGTCACACATAAAAATAGTAACACACCATACACTGTTAACACTACCAATACACATATTTTATTTATTAATTATTTAACAATTACACATTTAAATAATAAAATATACGAGTCGTTATATTCTTTCCCCCTTAAAAAGATTCTGTCCTCAGAATCTGATCTAACTAAACAAATGAGGATATTTGTCAAGCATATCTGACTCTAACTCTTAGATAGGATCTTCTATTTAAGGATCTATTCAAACCACACTCCGTATAGATATAAACTCATTCCTAGGGATTCGCTTTTTAACGAACTAGAATTCAAATCGATCATTCCACGCAAAACAAATTCGGATGAGAGCCCCTTGACTCTCAATCAACGACTTGATTCAAATCAGGTACATATCACCTTAATATTGATACGCAAGACACGTTATATATATACTGCAATTGCAGCAGCCCCGACAACTCGGGGGCGACTTTACCTATATGTATCAGTACCTCGAATGGTTCAACACAGTTAGGACTTTACTTGTCCCTTTTATTCAAACTTAACCAATCCCTTGTCAAGGTAAAACTTTTTCCTGTACCATGATCCTCATTCTATATATTCATATTCTTTTTATGTGAATCCGCTTTCTTTCTTTGTCTATCCCGAGCTGTTTCAACTCTCTTCCGAATCAACACCAATGTACTCTGGATGAACTGAATTAATCCAGGACTTAACAATATCTCTACTCCCACTTTCTCTCAATAGAGGGAGGACTCACGCTTATGTCCACACAACATTTCGCAAAGTAGTATTCTCTTACTATCAGGGTAACTATTATCATAGAAAACTCAATTCATTGTAGGTGATTATCGCAGTTCACTTTTTAAACCCATCATATATATATTCTCCACATGTCTTATGTTGTCCAAATCATCTTCTCACTTTGACCCTCTGTCTAAGGATGATAGGTAATACTGATTTTCAATTTAATTTCCAACATCCAATCGCTTCTTACTCATTTCCATCAGTTAAGGCTGGGAAATAATCTTATATACTAACTTCTCATCACCTTCAGATACTCAACTTCAATTCCCACAGTTTCCAATTCCTTTACTGATTCCTTATCAATTTTAATCACATTTAATCATTTTTCTCTGCACGAGGCATAAACTATTACACTGGCTTTGCTTAGATGGTTATTAGTGAAATACTCAAAATCTTTGGTTATTTCCAACCAAAATTCATACTTTAAAACTTAGCATATAATTGCTTCCCTTTTAATCTTTGTAGGGAAATCCTGGGGCGTTCTACACAAACTTTCTTAATCCTTAGACAGCTGAGGATGTTATCAATAAATACAATTTTCTTTTTCAAGTACTCCTTATACACCATGTTCCTTGATGCCTTATAAACAAATGATGCACTTATTACTCCGCATAATATCACCAGAAGTTACAATGCTCATAACTCATCCTAATCGCAATCTTTGACATGTCCTCAGGCTATATCTTAAGTCAATCCTGTAGAAATCACACACTCTTTGAATTAGGTCATATAAGTAACCAATTCTTTATAGAGGTTACCTATTCTTATTTATCATTTTGTTAAACTCCCGATAATTAGTACACAATCTCATAATTTCATTCATCTTTCAAGCAACATCACTGGTGCACCCCCAGAGAACTATATCTGGTATGCTCACTTTCCTTTCTAATAACTTTTACCATTATCAACTAATTATTTCGTTCCACTGGCCTCTAGAGACTCCGGGACATTTATTTATTACCCAACATTCCTCCAGCTTCAGTATTCTCTTCTTCGTATCTTTACAAATGTTGGATCTACCTTATGTCCTTAGCTTATTACATCTTTTCTCACATGATTGGAAGAATTCCCTATATTGCTTCCACATCCAGAAACTTACCTTACTATTGGCTTCTGTACACTTTACACATCGCTTCTTATAAAACCACTCATTGCCCTAATTCAGGACAACCAACTCAATCCTAAAATCACATCAAACCCCTTTAGCTCGGAGGGTGTCAGATCAACTGCAACTACGTCCAACTTCTAAACGCTTGATTTCTTGGTTCTTTTGAAAGTTCTATCTCTAGCAGAGCTGGATGTTGGCCTTTGAGATGTAATATCTTGAATAACCGTTCTACAACTTCTTGCAATATGCCCAATCTTTCCACAATTATGACATGTAACTCTTAGAATTTCTGAATTATATTCTGATGCATAATGACCCTTACGTCCACACTTGAAATATTGCACATTCTTTTTACACGAGCCACTGTGTCTTCCATCACAGGACTTGCAATCTACTACTCACTTAACTGACTGGGCTGGAGTGGAAGCAACTGAAGTAGCACTAGATCTATCCTGAAATAAACTCTATCTCTGGAATCTCTTACTCCTATTCCGGCCAAACCAATTCTCAAATCCCTGAGTGGATTCTCCTCGGTTTGCTTTATCCTTAACACCTTCCGACTTTCTTTTCTTACCACTTTCGTCCTTAATAGTCAACCTCTGGTCACCTTCCCTTACTAGGGCAACCTGAACCATAGAGGAGTATGTCTTAAGTTGCAACGCCACAACTCCTCTGCGAAATTCAGGCTTCAACCCTTGTTGTAACCTCCTTGCCTTCTGACTCTCCGTACTTACATACTCAAGAACTAATTGGCCAATTCTATAAACTTGGCCTCAAATTCCAACACACTTCTTTATCCTTGTTTTAGTTCTAGAACTCAATTTTCATTTAACACCGTACACAACCTGGGAAATACCTTTCCAAAAACAACTCAGTAAATCTAGCCCATGAAACAGGGCCTTCTCCTTTTAACGATCTGGTTGTCTCCCACCAGTAATTCGCTTCATTCTTTAAGAAGTAATTTACATACTCAGTCTTAAAATTTTCACTTACTTGGACAAAATTGAAAGCTTTCTCTGTTTCCTATTAACAATGCTCCAGCAGCTACTTGTTATGGATTAAAACTACTATATATAATTGCTGTATTTAATACTAAGGAACGTGAGCTCCAAGGCTCGATTTGACTGCTCTTGTATTTCGTGACTCAATCTGCCTTAACAAGATGCCTACGTACCTCGCTGATTGCCAATGATCAAGTCAAAAAACGTAGTTCTGATTGGTGGGGGTGAGACCCCTTATATAGATGTGGGAGTCCTTGAATTGGACTTGGTATAGGAGACTTGGTGGATAAGCCTCTGAATTAGGATAGACTTAGGAGTCCTAGGAAGTAGGAAGCTGATTCCTTATCCTTTTAGGTCCCCTTGAGGCTAATCTCTAAGGACTTATATCCTCATCGGGACTCTTTTCAACATCTGATTTCTCCCTTATTAATTAATTACGAAATTAATTAATAATCAGGGCTTTTTGGGCCTTTTTTATTCCACCAGGCCTGATCTGGTCCGTCAGGCTTAACCTTTCTGGTCTGAATATTATACATCTTATTATTGGGCCTAGCAGCCCACAGCTTGTACAATTAATGCAGTATTTAATTATACAATCATAATTTATTTATCCCTATCATTTGCCCCCCAACTTTTGGGAAACATTGAATAGGTTTCGCAGAAGTTAAGTCTATTTGTTCCCTTACAGGGTTTCATTTTTTCGTAAAGTGTGGAGCGACCTACACGTTTACAACGAATTTTTCCTTTTATTTAGGAATTATTTTGATTTCCAGGAATTTTTCCTTTATTTCCGGGATTTTTCCCTAATTTCTGGAATTTTCCCTAACTTTTCTGGGATTTTCCCTAATTTTTCTGGGATTTTTCCTTAATTTCTGGATTTTTCCCTTAATTTCTGGATTTTTCCCTTAATTTCTGGGATTTATCCTAATTTTTCTGGATTTTTCCCTTAATTTCTGGGATTTATCCTAATTTTCTGGATTTTTCCCTTAATTTCTGGGATTTATCCTAATTTTTCTGGATTTTTCCCTTAATTTCTGGGATTTATCCTAATTTTTCTGGATTTTTCCCTTAATTTCTGGGATTTATCCTAATTTTTCTGATTTTTTCCCTTAATTTCTGGGATTTATCCTAATTTTTCTGGATTTTTCCCTTAATTTCTGGGATTTATCCTAATTTTTCTGGATTTTTCCCTTAATTTCTGGGATTTATCCTAATTTTTCTGGATTTTTCCCTTAATTTCTGGGATTTATCCTAATTTTTCTGGATTTTTCCCTTAATTTCTGGGATTTATCCTAATTTTCTGGATTTATTCCTTATTTCTGAAAATATTAATATTTTTCAGAAATTATTTAAGGAATTTCCTTATTATTATTATTATTATTATTATTTTTTTTTTTTTTTGATTTTCCAGGATTTTTCTTCCTTTTCTCTTTTTTTTTTTTTTTTTTATGCAGATTTCGACCAGGAATCCATTCGGCCAGGATCCTGGTCGAATTAACCTTCAGTATGCCCTGGTCGACTGAATTTCGAGCAGGTTTTATTCGATCAGGAATCCTGGTCGAATTTCGGCCAGGATTTTCACCCCTTCCCTCTTTTTTTTTTTTTTTTTTTTTTTTTTTTTTACAATTTTCGACCAGAAATTTTTCGACCAGGATTTTTGTCCCTTTCGGTCAGGAGTCCTGCTTTTTGACCGAATTAGCCATCATTTGATGCCTTGGTCGAAGCAATTTCGGGCAGGATCCATTCGACCAGGATCTTGCCTTGCTTTCTGGTCGAAAGTTCTTCTATTTTATTCATGCTCGATCAGAATTCTGACCATTTCGGTCAGGAACTAATATTTTGACTGATTTAAGTACCATTTCGTGCCTTGATCGAAGCAATTTCGACCTCCTGTATTTCGACCAGGATTTCCCCATGATTCCTGGTCGAATTGGGTCATATTCCTGATCTTTTTATCCATTTCTCCCTGGACTTTATTTTTGGGCCACCTTCACTTAGCTGGGCCTTCATTCTTTTGGCCCATTATGACTGGATTTTGGGTTATGGGCTGTTAACCTTAAATATCTGGGCCCTTTTCTGGGCTTTTTAAACACTTGGGCCCTTAGCTGGGCTTTATTTTTTCAAGGTTTTTTTAGAATTGGGCCTCATTTCTAAGCCCAAATTCCAAACTCTTCTAATATCTTTCTGGATTCTTCCAAAATCTTGAAAAAACTCAAGTTTTTCTTTTGATTTTTTCTAGAATTCTCTTGAATTTTCCAGGAACTTCCAGAACCTTCCAACTTTTGGGCCCAAATGGGCTTTTTAAGGTCCATTATCCATTTATTTCTCCTATATATAGGTGGGATGAGAGTGTGATTCTTCACACCTCTCATTTCATTTCTCTTCATCTCGAACTTTCTAATCTTCTCCTCTCTCAAATCCACTCCTTCTTCCTCCCAAGTCTTTTCCAGTCTTTACTAGATGGCTGACAAGAGTTCCGAGAGGGCGGCCAAGATAGCCTCGGCTTCAAAACGAGGTAAGGATATCGAGATCCGCTCTTCATATATGTCTTTAATTGATATGATTAATACTAGGGGGGATGAATATCCTTCCACTGCACATCTCGACTCCTTTAATCACTGTAATACTTGGCATAACATAGATTTCAATAAACTAAATGCTCGTTATAACGTCCCTCCCCCCTTTAGACTAGTTCCAGTCTCTGGTGGTGACCGCACTTGCCACTGGAGGCCCGATACTCTCTTCATCTACACCGACGCCCTTAATGCTGGGCTTAGGTTCCCTTTCCATCCTTTTATCCCTCATCTTTTGGCTAACTTGCAAATCAACCCGTGTCAGCTTCCTCCAAACGCAAACATATCTTTAATAGCGCCTCTATTCCTGATAATAATCCAAATTGGAGGAATAGTTTCGTTGGGTTACGTTGGGAGAATGGCGACTGGGGCACGCTCTTTCGATCTTCCTTCGGGAAGGTCAGTGATGGTAGCCTCAAATCCATTCACTTAACTCCTGAAGAAACTATCATTTACAATGGGCTCACTCAGGATGATGGCACCACCACCAGCTGGACTCTTTTAGAAGAGTTTTCCCTGATTCATGTGGGACTATCCTCTGTTTCTCAACAGGGTATTTCTCTTCCCTTCTCAATTTTTCTTTATTTCACGCATTATTAACATCACTTATTTTGTCTTTTGCTTTGTTTCAGCTGCTAAGGAGATTAACGAGGACAATGTCCCCTTGGTCGAGGAAACAGCTAGGATGAAGAAAGCTCGGTTAGCAGGCCTAGACACCCGAGGAAAGGCGACAGAGCCTATCTTCTTGAGAAAGCACAAGGAGCCTATGGGGGAGGCTTCAACTGAAGGAGCCGAGGGCCATAATGCTCCTATCACTGCTGCTGCCCCTGTTGCTGCTGCTACAGGCGCCTTTCAGCCTCTCTGGGGATTCCGCCGAGGGGATACCGTGGTTGGTTCCACGAAGCATGCTTGGGATTGGTCCTACCATAGCGTGACTCCAAAGGACTTTACTGATGTGGTGGCCACCCCTGACCTTGAGAGGATTAAGCTCATGGGAGCCCAATCTCCGGCTTCGGTATGCCTTCTCTTTTTTAAACTTATTTCTCGTTCTTGTAGCACTTTCTTGCCTTATACTTTGTTAATTGTTTTGTTTCAGTCTAACGCCTACTTTCAAGGCGCTGTGAGGCAAGCCGAATCATGGAAGCGGGCTTCTGATAAGGCCGATAATGCCCTCAGGAGGCAGCAGAAGAAGTATGCTACCCTGGAGAAGAAGCTCAAGCGCAAGGAGGAAGAACTCGGAGAGTCTAACGCCGAGCTGGTGGTACTTCGGGCGGATAAGGATAAGGCTATAGACAACTATCTGGACTCGGAGGAGTTTGCCCAATCTATGAGGATTAGGGATGATTCAGTCTTTCCCGAGTTTTTTAGGACTGGTTGGGACACGGCCCTTGGGACCGTGAACGAGGCTTGTCCTGATATTAACCCGGCGGACTATATCTGTCCTGATGACGAGGCTTTGCTACAGAGGTTTCGTACCCGAGTAGTTGTCTCAGACCATGTTCCTCAGGATCCACTCCTTCCTCCTCCCGAGTCTTCTTCCAGACCTGCTGAGGACGACAGCTCGTCCTCCTCCTCCGAGACGACAGAGACATCCAGCGAGAGTGGAGAGGACGATGATATGGATGCCGAGGGTACTTCAGCTCCTTAGAGCTTTTTCAGCCCTGCGTGGCTTTTTTTATTTTCGAGACTTTATTTATCAAACTTTTGTAACATCTATCAGATCTATCTCATTTATCACCTTTTATGCTTGCATCCATGCATTTGATTTTTATTTGTTAGGCCACAAACATACTTTGAAGAACTTATGAATTTCATAAAATTGTCTGGGATTCGTCCCTTACACAAGTCTTAATAAATTTCGTAATAAAACTAAAACATATAAATCCTAAGCAAGCAAAGCTTCAAGGTGCTTTTCAACCTACTCGCCATCCTGACGAGTGAGAATCGTACTTCGACCATCTCACACGTAGTAAACCTTCAGGTTTTGTGCGTGCCAGGTTCTCGGGACTTCAAAACCATCCATAGTCTCCAGCTTGTAGGTTCCTCTACCCTGAACGCTCTTGACTCTATACGGCCCTTCCCAATTTGGGGCAAGCTTTCCTTTCTGTCCGACACCAGAAGCCTCTATTTTTCTCAAGACTAGGTCACCTTGTTTGAAAAACCTCTCTTTAACCCTTAGGTTGTAGTAGAATGAAGCCTTTTTCTGATATTCTACTATCTTTGCGTGTGCTTTATCTCGCACTTCATCGATTAAATCCAGGGCTAACTTCTGCCCTTCCTCATTTTCTTTTTCATCAAAAGCCTGAATCCTTGGAGAAGAATGTGATATCTCCACGGGAACTACTGCTTCCGCCCCATATGCCAACATGAAAGGAGTTGCATTTGTCGTGACTCTACAGGTAGTCCTATAGGCCCACAATATGGGAAGTATCTCGTCCACCCAATTATTTCTTGACTTCTCGATCCTCTTCTTTAATCCATCCAGGATTATCCGATTTGCTACCTCCGCTTGCCCATTGGCTTGCGGGTGAGCCACAGAGGTGAATCGTAACTCAATTTCATTTTCTTCACAATACTTCTTGAATTCCTCATTGTTGAATTGCGTTCCATTGTCAGTGATGAGGATACGGGGAATTCCATATCGGCACATAATGTTTTCCCACAGGAATTGTGCAACCTGCTTAGTTGTGATTTTGGCCAAAGGTTTGGCTTCGATCCACTTGGTGAAATAATCAATGGCTACAATCAGAAATTTCCTTTGTGCCGTGGCCATAGGAAAAGGCCCTAGAATATCCATCCCCCACATGGCAAAGGGAATAGGTGAGTTGATAGAGGTCAGCATCTCGGGGGGTTGTCTAACAATTGGTGCATGCTTTTGACAACGGTCACACTTCTTCACATATTCTTTGGCATCAGCCATCATTTTTGGCCAATAAAAGCCTAAACGGGTTAACTTATGAGCCAAGGCCCTGCCCCCCAAGTGCTGCCCGCAAATGCCTTCATGCACTTCCTCAAGAGCCAAGCGTGCCTCATCGGGCCTGAGACACCTCAAGTAAGGAACCACGAAAGATCTTTTATATAGAATCCCATCTATCAAAGAGTACCTTAGTGCTCGAACAGTTAACTTCCGTGCCTCAATTGTATCGCTTGGCAACCAACCGGTCTGAATGTGAGCCTTGATGGGATCAATCCATGACGTCCCCAAGCCTACGGGAGCCACAAGCTTAACATCTATGCTTCGTGTCTTCAAAATACGGAAGTACACACTTCCTGAACTTTCTTCAATCTCAGATGAAGCAAACTTTGATAGCGCATCTGCTTTAGCATTTTCTTCCCTTGGAATGTGTTCAACATGGCATTCATTAAATTGGGTCATCACAGCCCTTACTAGGCGAACATACTTTGCCATCGTATCATCCCTTGCTTCAAATTCTCCCTTTACCTGGGATATGATCAACTTCGAGTCTCCACGGACCTTTAAGTTTTTGACTCTAAGTGTCCCAGCTAGACCAAGGCCAGCAATCAGGGCTTCATACTCTGCCTCATTGTTTGTGGTTGGGAAGTCTAGCTTCATGGCATACTCAATTAAGAATCCATCAGGGCTTTGCAAAACCAACCCTGCTCCACTGGAATTTGTTTTTGATGCTCCATCAAAATAGAGAACCCAATATTCTTTCTCCTTGTCCCCATTGTCGACTCCCTTGTCTTAAGGTGTGGTATCTTCCTGCCCCCCGACTTCTTGGTTGGGTATGGAACATTCCACCACGAAGTCAGCTAGTGCCTGGGCTTTTATGGCCATACGTGGCTTATACTTGAGATCGAACTCTCCCAACTCTATTGCCCACTTAATTAGTCTCCCACTTGCCTTGGGACTGTGAATGATATTTCTCAGTGGCTGATTTGTTAGCACTTCAATTTGGTGAGCTTGAAAATAAGGACGCAGCTTTCTTGAAGCCATTACCAAGGCTAAAGCGAATTTCTCAATGGCTGAATAATTCAACTCAGCACCATGCAAAATTTTGCTGACATAGTATACGGGTTTCTGGACTTTCAGTTCCTCCTTAACCAACACCGCGCTCAAGGCGCTTTCTGAAACAGCCAAGTACAAGAATAAAACTTCACCCAGAACTGGCTTGGCCAACAACGGGGCCTGGCCCATATACTTCTTTAACTCTTCAAATGCCTTCTGATTTTCCTCACTCCATACAAAGTCTTTAATGTTCTTTAATGACTTGAAGAATGACAAGCACTTGTCTCCTGACTTGGAGATGAATCGTCCTAGCGCAGCAACCCTTCCTGTGAGTTTCTGAACATCCTTGACAGTTTTTGGGGGTTCCATGTCCAGGATTGCCTTTATTTTATCGGGGTTAGCCTCAATTCCCCTCTTTGAGACCATCAATCCCAAGAATTTTCCAGATCCTACTCCGAAAGCACACTTCGTGGGATTCAACATCATCTTGTGGTACCTCGAGACCTCAAAAGCTTCCCTCAAATGGGTTATATGATCAGTCTTTACTAGACTCTTGACTAGCATGTCATCAACATAGACTTCCATAGTCTTCCCAATAAGATCCTTAAAAATTTTATTCACCAACCTTTGATAGGTGGCTCCTGCATTCTTGAGACCAAACGCCATAACAAGATAACAATAAACACCAAAGTCAGTGATAAATGATACCTTTGGAATGTCATCCTTATGCATTTTGATCTGGTTGTATCCGCTAAACCCATCCATGAAACTCAGCATCTCATGTCCAGCGGTGGCATCAATCAAAGTATCAATTCTAGGCAGCGGAAAACAGTCTTTGGGGCATGCATCATTCAGATCGGTGAAGTCTATACACATCCTCCACTTTCCATTAGCCTTCTTCACCATTACAGGGTTTGCTAACCACTCCGGAAATTGAATCTCCTCAATGAAACCAGCCTCTAAGAGCTTTTCCACTTCCTGCTTTATAGCCTCTTGTCTTTCCGGGGCAAAATTTCTTTTCTTTTGTTTCACTGTCTTCTGGCTTGGATCCACGTTTAACTTGTGGGTAATTAACTCCGGGTCTATGCCTGGCATATCAGCTGCTGACCATGCAAACACATTACTATTTTCTTGCAAAAATTTCACTAACTTCCCTCTAAGGGGCTCCTCTAATGTAGCTCCAATGAAAGTCATCCTCTCAGGATTCTTGGGATCTAAAGGAACCAAAACCAATTCTTCTGCTGGCCTTCCTCTATTCTCATCATTTTCTCGAACATCCATATCTTCAATAGGAAGAACCTGCCCCCCGACTCCATCTTCCCTCAAAGAGGCCACATAACAGCTTCTAGCCATTTTTTGATCTCCCCTCTCTTCTCCAATCCCGTTTCGGGTGGGAAACTTCATGACTGAATGGTAGGAAGAGGGGACTGCCTTGAAGGCATGTATCCCTGTTCTCCCCATGATAGCATTATAAGTTGAACTAGCCTTTACCACCACAAAATCCAGCATCTGCGTTGCTTGCCTTGGCTCCGTACCTATGGTGGTTGGCAATTTAATTATCCCTTCCACAGGACATTCTACTCCAGCAAATCCATATATCGGCATGTCGGTTGGTGTCAACTGGGAGTCGTTATACCCCATCCTTAGAAAGGTGTCGTGGAGCAAGATATCCACAGAAGCACCATTATCCACAAGGACCCTCTTAACCGGGCTATTTCCTATTATCGGCGTTATGACCAGCGGGTCGTCATGGGGAAACTTCACACCCTCTAGGTCGGAATCATCAAAAGCCAATGTTACTTCTGTCCTGGCCCTCTTCGGGGCTTCTCCAACAATATGCATAACCTCTCTAGTATATGCCTTTCTAGAATTTTTGGACAATCCAGCAGCAGTTGGACCTCCAAAGATCGTGTTTATCACAGGCCCTCGAGGTCTCGGCCCTCCATAAATGGTGTTTATAACTGGTCCTCTAGGTTGGGGATTCCGCCCCTGATCATCTTGGTCCCTCCTACGATCTTCAAAGTTCTTCCTTCCATTATTGTTTCTTTCTCCTCCATCTCCAGTATACTTGTTCAGCCTTCCTTTTCGAATCAAAAACTCAATTTCATCTTTCAACTGCCTACACTCATCGGTGTCATGGCCAACATCTTTGTGAAACCTGCAATACTTGCCCTTATCTAGCTTGGCGGGATCAGCCTTCAAGGGCTTAGGCCAGCGAATATGTCTGTCTTTCTCAATCTCCATCAAAATCTGACTTCTGGGAGCATTCAGCTTAGCGTATTCAGTGAACTTTTGCCCAGGTCCTCCCTTCTTGGGGGTTGAATCAGGGTTTTGTTCAGTTCTAGGATATTTATCCTTAGCGATATACTCCAAATCAGTTTTTCGTTTCTTGCCTCCAGTGGGCTCATTACTTACTACGGTCTTCCTCATACTTTCTTCAACCTTGATATACTTCCCTGCCCTCTCTTGGAGCTGCAACATGCTCTCAGGGGGTCGTTTGGCCAAAGACATCTTGAAAAACTCATCCCTAGTTCCTTGTTGCAGTGCTATCATGGCTACCTTATCATCAAGGTCTGGGACTTTTAAAGCCTCCTTTGTAAAACGATTTAGGTAATCTCTTAAGGATTCTTTAGCTCCCTGCACAAGACTCATAAGAGATGCTGAACTTTTCTCATGGACTCTTCCACTGATGAATTGCTTAATAAAAGCCTGACTTAATTCTCTGAATGATCCAATAGAATTTGGGGGTAGGCGACTGTACCATCTTTGAGCCATACCCGACAGGGTTTGAGGGAAGGCCCGACATTTTATAGCATCATTCACGGGTTGCAGCAGCAGTGCATTAGAGAATGTCCTAACATGATTAGCGGGGTCTCCCGTGCCATCATAGGCTTTGATAGTGGGCATCTTAAATTTTCTTGAGATATGGGCATTCATTATCTCTTCTGTGAAGGGTGGAGTTGGATCATCAGGATCTCCAAGGGGAAGGAGATTGCTTGGATCAGTTCTTGGGATAGCAGCCCTTCTTCTTACCAGACCATCCAGGTCTATGATAGGAGGAGGATTTCTCCCCCTAGGAGGTATGTGGGGTCTGGTGGCTTGGTGAGCCTCCAAATCACGCCTCAGCCTTTGGATTTCAGCCTCATGAGCCCTGATCTTTTCCTGCACTTCTTGGGGATTCGCCCCTGGGGTGCTTTGGGGGCGTTGCCTTCCATCGGCCATTGGCTCTTTTCCAGGACGCCTCCTTCTCGGGGCCACTTCATCATCCGAAGATTCGGAGTCTCTCTCAGTGTATGGACCAGAAAATTCCTGATCCTCAGGGATAGGATCCAAACCTCGTATATAGGGGGGCGACCGCCCTCGTGCTTCGCTTCGCCCAGCATATCCACTTCCTCCAACCTCAGGGTGAAGGGGCATCCCATAAGGGGGGTTAGTAGTAACAATAGTTGAATATTCATACCCGACGGGTCGAGAATTCACAGGTATATGTATTTGTTGAACTTGAGGATTCGTACCTTGAATAGTCGGGGGAGTTGTCCCTTGTGGCTGAGGATGAGTTGCCCCTGTCTGGGCTTCCCCCTGAGTAGATGCATAAGTTGAATGGGGAGGAACCTCCACGGTTGATGAAATCACCTGGGTTGTCCCTGATGGTGTTCCCTCCTCCAGAGTGCTGGTTGTTCTCCGTGTTCTCGCCATGGTTGTTGTTGCGTTTTTCCCACAGACGGCGCCAAATGTTATGGATTAAAACTACTATATATAATTGCTGTATTTAATACTAAGGAACGTGAGCTCCAAGGCTCGATTTGACTGCTCTTGTATTTCGTGACTCAATCTGCCTTAACAAGATGCCTACGTACCTCGCTGATTGCCAAGGATCAAGTCAAAAAACGTAGTTCTGATTGGTGGGGGTGAGACCCCTTATATAGATGTGGGAGTCCTTGAATTGCACTTGGTATAGGAGACTTGGTGGATAAGCCTCTGAATTAGGATAGACTTAGGAGTCCTAGGAAGTAGGAAGCTGATTCCTTATCCTTTTAGGTCCCCTTGAGGCTAATCTCTAAGGACTTATATCCTCATCGGGACTCTTTTCAACATCTGATTTCTCCCTTATTAATTAATTACGAAATTAATTAATAATCAGGGCTTTTTGGGCCTTTTTTATTCCACCAGGCCTGATCTGGTCCGTCAGGCTTAACCTTTCTGGTCTGAATATTATACATCTTATTATTGGGCCTAGCAGCCCACAGCTTGTACAATTAATGCAGTATTTAATTATACAATCATAATTTATTTATCCCTATCACTACTGGATTAGGTTCACCTTTAAACTTATAAGGGTTAACATTCTGAAAAGATTTGAAATAAACACTTGAGTTTACTCCTTGCTGTTTCTACTGCAACAGTAGTTACCGCCACTAAACCTGTTAGATTAACTGCAACTGTTGTTGCTACGGCTGGCGCAACAAATCTAGAATTTGATTTATAGTTGGACCCTTTGTAAAACTACTACTATTTTCTTTAGAGTGGGTAGCTTTCTTAGGTGGCATTTTCCTGAGACATACAAATAAATTTATTTAAAACATAACAAAACATTTAACAAAATATCACCGTTTTTAAATAGTACACTTGTATCAGGAAAATGTTGCCCCAATAAATTACCCATGTCCTTAATATCGGGGTCCATGTACAAAAGAAATCTAGATTAATAGCACTAGCAATCATAGCAACAGTGACACTAGCAGAATCAATAACAGTTCAGGAAAACTAAAATACAAAGGAACTAACATCGTAGCATGACTCCTCAATACAACAGCAACTAACCACTTCCCGACACTGCTCTATTACTTCATTAACACCAATCTGGTATACAATGAAACTTGGCCGGCTATAACAGCCACCAATTACACAGAATCCACTAGTAATTCAAGTCAAGCTTAAGGAATGCTAGACTCATCTAGGCACCATGGTCTAAATTTCAACCAACCATTCCTCCAGGGATGATTTCTTATCACCCTCAAGTGATTCATCAATCACCGAATTACCCTTTCTTCCCAAGGCAACTTCTTATCTCCTACCATAACCTATCTTTCACATGGTTAAGTTTTCTAAAACCGCAACCTTCAATATCAAATCATGAATCCTCTCCACTATTATCGTTTCTGAGATAGCTAGAAATCCGATGTACATCTTCTATTTCCTCCAGACGGTCAACTCTCAATTACTTTCGATGACCAGGACTGTCTAATTACAAAAGCTACTGACAATCCACTGCCTCGGGACTTCAAATGAAATTTCAAAGTCAAAGAATCAATGATACGGGGAGGACAAAAGAAGAAAACATAGGTATGACTGAGAGCAACCATACAAGTACATAAGATGGCCAGTCTTAGTACCATACGGTCATAACACATAATTCGGTGGCGTCCCACCAGGCCCTTTTGTCATATAGACAAATGGTCAATTCATATGCATTGTTTGCCCCAATCACCCGGAAAAATCACCGAGGAAAGAAACAATATTCTGATAAGAAATTCACAATTAGAAAGGAAAGAATCTGATTTGTAAGGAGATCAACAGAACCCTAAGTAGCTTACCTCGGGTTCACAACTTTCTCACAAGAAAGATAAACAACTTATAGAATAAGAAACAATTACTCTGGAGATAAAATACATTTCAAGAAAGGAAATAAAAGAGTTCAAATATATCACCTCCCGTTCAAATCCACATTCACTACCAAACTTAGTCGTCATAGCAGCCCCTGACTATTATCATGCTATCCGAACTCACCAAGGTCACACAATCAGTCCAGTACCATTCCTTGGCACAGAAAATGCGATATCTAGAAATAACGTTGGTGTCTTCTCAACTGACACAACAAGAGCCCGCTCAAAGCTGAATCTTCGCAATCAGACTCATTTTCTCGAGGGAAAAATTAGAAATCTCTATAAAACGTTACTGATAATACATATGCGAAGAATATATACTCTAGGTTAGGGCAGTTCCAGTCAATCCCTAATAAATGTCTGGGTTACGTCTCCGAAACCCTTGACTAAACTCATAGACTCACTCCTCTGATTGAGTTGCTGACTTACATCTATCTACAAACCTTTCTTCACTCTTTTGACTCTACCCATAACCTAAATCAGGGACTCAACCTTAGCTCTGATACCAACTGTGACAGCCTCAACTCCGGGATCAGGAGTTGACGTCATCAACAACAATAATAATGAACACAATATAATCTAAATCACTAATTATCCATAAACACAACCCCTTTACCAAGACCTTTTCCAGGTTTAAGTATGACTTAGGTTACTCAAATAACACAACCCAAATTACCTTACACAATCCTGACCACTAATTTAATGCAGCAACTCAACAGACCTCATCTGGTCTGAACACAACTACCTCAGAGGAGCCTGACACGAAAGGAGCTGGAACTCTGCCCTGATTACCGCTCAAGAATCTTCTAGGCATCTGCAATACATATAAAATATTCTGCAAGGGTGAGCAATTGCTTGCTCAGCAGCACCACTATATGAATAACAAGTAAAACAGTTTAAAGTAAAGCAGTTATAGGAACAGAATTCATAACTGGCCAGAAACATGTAAAACAGGTATAACTGGATATCAAAACTAGCATGCTCTGTAAAACAAGATCAACAGTCGTGTGTTGTGCATAAAAACCATAGTTCAATTTTAGCATGCTGTTTTCATTTATAAACCTTCCGTTCCATTACAGGAACCATACACCCATCTGTCCCATTACGGGGACCCAAAACCATTTGTTCCATTACTGGAATCACAAAATCACAATCAGATGTGTATTGGATGTTATCTAGGGACGGCTGATCAGGCCTCCACATAAATTATCTAGGATAGTTGGCCGGCCTATCACACAAAATGTCTAGGAAAGCTGATCGGGCTTTCACACAAAATCACCGGATTCACAGAGACTAGCTAGGTCTCTGATTATCTATGTTGGACTAATCGGTTATGTAATGCGCGCAACCGAATTAGCCACTTACGCAACGTTATCCAATATCTGATTTGTTTTATCCAGTTTCAAAATCACTTTTACCTATCTCTTGTTAAAATCAATTATATCACAGCAACTATTCAAAACCTCTTTTCCACTATTAATCACACTTTAGAGATAGGTATTTTCAGAAGTTACTATTCCCCAAAAACACATATTTAACAATATTTTCAAACACAGGGGATACGTAACTTAAAACGTTTATGTTCCATTACGAGAATAAAATAACAGTTACTCATATATACTGAACCACAAGAGTATGGTCAGGGGTACTTGCCTTGCAGAGCTTTACGACTATCACTGACTGATTTTGATAGACTTGAACGTTCGGGCTCTCATGGAAAAATGACTATATCACTAGAAGACATCTCTGCTTCGTAGCAAACTATCTCAAGATATTATCCAAGACTCTCAGGGTTCTTCGCTTGGAAACCTCGAGGCACTCGTCGACTAATCACTAGATTATCTTAGTTCGATATCCATTCTTAAGTCCTTCGACTAGAACCTACAGAGTCGAAATACTCTATGTTAGACGTCTAGGTATGCTTGACATATCCTCGATACCAATTCTACCCAACGATATTCAAACCCGACTCGTAATTACACATATTATAATAACACAAACAACAATTAGGGTTAACGTTCTCAAAATCGATTTAGTGTTCGTTCTCAGAAAGTATGCATACTCGTCATTTTACGAAATTAGGGTTATTGGGTTTTGACAGAACATTCATCTCCACATACACTCAGGTCTCGCACAATACATATATATATATATATATATATATTTATATTTATACTCACTCGACATACCGATAATTACAGGGTATGTCCCGAATTTCTAAAATAATTTCCAAAAATTCGGGCAGCACCTCCACTGTTTATCGGCCTACCCGTCGAACAACTCGACGTCAAATCACAACAACAAACAATCCAATAATTCATTTCACCAATACAACCGAAATCCATTTCACAAATCCCAAACACCGATTTAACCAACTAATTATTATTATTACATCTTATATTTATACTCGTATTTTACATTTATTTATTTGTAGGACTCAGAACAACGTCATCACCGTCCACCGTCGGCTCGCCGACGGCGATAAAATTCGAAGGTACCCGAATCGGGTTTCCAATCACGAATTTCACCGATTATTCATTAATTTCCCACACGAAAATTATTTTTATTTCATAAAAGCTACTCAAATAATTCCCTGCAAGAAAAATAAATTAAGTAAAATAATTAAAAGAACTTCTGTCAAAACACACGCGTCCAAACACGCGCCAACAACCAAAAATGAACTGAGAGCCGGACAACATAGCAAAATCGAAGGAACTCAGGTGGCACAAGGGATTACAAACTAACTGCACAGATCACAACAGAAATACTTACGCGATCGTGATACATACACACATGTGTGTATACATATACCACAACCCCGAACTGGAATCAAAGCGGCAAGGCCACAGGACTAGTTATCGGTGATGTGAACCGAGATAGAGGAGCAGGGCGGTAACAAATTACCGATGAAACAAAGCAAGAAAAGAGACTCGCCAGAGAGGAGAGAAAATAGAAAGGGAAAGAAGAGAGATGCGGGTGAGCAGAGAGGGTGAGAGACACAGAGATACATTCTCTGTGTTTTTATTATTATCTTTTTCTAACAAGTCACAGCAATACACGTATAAGAAAAGGGAAATAGAAAGTAAACACGTAGCCACTAAGTCCCTGAAAATTCGACACGTATTATACAATACACTGCAGCCTCCTTTTGTTTCGTTAATTCTCAATTTACCGAGCCAAGTGGCGCATAAAGTAAATTCAGAATATTATCAAAATAGTCTTAAAATTTTCTAAAAATCCCGAAGTTAATAAAACAAAATTTCTCTAATTTTTAAAGCATTTTTGAAACGTAACTCGTACCCGCATTACACAATTAATGAACCGAGCTGCACTTAAAACAAATTCAGGAAATCATGGAAACAGTCTTAAAATGTTACAAATATCCCGAAGTAATTAAAAACGTAAATTTCGAAATTTTAAAACAATTTCCGAAATATAATTTATACCCGCTTTTCTCGATTAAACGAACCAACGCGCGAGTGAAATAAATCCCGAAAATTCCCAAAATAATTTTAAAATTCTCCATAATTAAATATGGATTTTACCATTAAACATAATTAGAAAATCATTTAAAAATAAATAATTAATGAAATATTGATTTCTCAGTTTTATAAAGTCCTAAAAAAAATTATTGAAATTATAAAATTATAAAACAAATTTTAGAGATCATCCAAATATTTATGGAAATAAATTTGTAATTAAATCCATTTTTTAAAGTGGAACAGAACAGTACCACTCACTATTTATTACACAAATAATCCATATACATCCACAGTCACACATAAAAATAGTAACACACCATACACTGCTGACACTACCAATACACATATTTTATTTATTAATTATTTAACAATTACACATTTAAATAATAAAATATACGAGTCGTTATAGGGGTCCTAGCTCGTTCATTGAACTAGGAAACCTCGATATCAACTGTATCCTTCTTTAACTGTAGAATACATAAAAAGATTCGCAAGAGTGAGCTAACTAGCTCAGCAAGTCACCATGACAATAATTAAGGTTACTCAATGATCAAACGAGATGATTAAGAGAAATCAAGTTCATTGTTAAGCAATCATTAGAATTGGATACTCATTTTAAGTTTTAAAATCAAGGTTAGGCTCTTGATCAGTCATGCACTAACGCCGAGAAAAGCACACAGCATTGCTCTAATTACTGAATCCAAGGCACACATTGGCCTAACTCGACCATTGGTGTGGTCTGACCACGAATCTGGTCCATATATATAAAAACTATCCAATCCTAAAGCACTTCAATATGAGAAACAATATAATTCGATAACACAAGATCATAATCAATGATGATTAAATATTTGAATAAAACGTAAGGAACTCATGGATATCACAAGGGTATATCAGGGTATGTAAAACAAACGGATTTCAATCTGTAAAAGAATCAAGTATTAGATAAATGGTGATTTTTCAAGGTATAGTTCTTTGATGTTATAAAGAGGAGTTGGAGTATAAGAGTTTCTTTGTTTTCAAACAATTTTGTTCCAGTATTTGGTGTTTGGTAGTTATACATTTGGGGGTAGTATCATATTTGTGTGGTTTGGTGTCTGAGGATCAACAAAGGATGGTTTACAAAGAACAAGGCTTACGGCTCAAGATCAAGAAAATCAGGGTTCAAGGGTAAATAGTTTAAAGCACTTGCATTATAAAACATGAGTTATTTTGAATAATAGCGATATGTTATGAAACAGTTCGAAAACATTGGTAATATATCTTGAGGAAAAGTTCAGAAATACTTGCTTTTCAGGGCTTTATAATTATTATTGATCAGTTCTGAGCCGAGTCTGTCGCTCAGGCTTTAACGTTTAACCACTAGCCCACATTAGATTCGACTTCGACACTCTGGTTTTTCTGTTGAAACTCTACTGAGCTTATCAACTGACTACTAGGTCATCTCTAGTCCATCGTCCACTTTCGGGTTCTCGATTAAAACCTACAGGGTCGAAATATCCTACGTTAGATGTCTAGGTATGCTTGACATATCCTCGATACTAATTCTTACCCAATGATATTCAAACCTGACTTGTAATTATGAATATTATAATAACACACGCAACAAATAGGGTTCACAATCTCGAAGATCGGTTCGGTGTTTGTTTTCGGAAAATATATACTCTTTATTTTACGAAATCAGGGTTATCGATTTGGCAAAATATTTCATTACATCATACAACCAAGTTTCATATATAAAATATACACATATACATATAGTCACTCGACGTCTGGATAATCATTGGATACGTTGTCGTATTCCGTAGTTCGATTTCCCGGAAATCGGGCAGCGTCTCCTTTGTTTATCGGACTACCCGTCGAAACATCAATCGACGTCAAATTACAAAGTTCACAACAATTGCAACAATTATCCAATTATATTCCAATTTCACAATTCTCAACCATCGATTCAACCCAACTAATTATTATTATTACTGGTATTTCATTTTTATTTATTTATTTGTTTTTTAAAATATTAGGACTCAGATATCAATCATCACGGTCCACCGTCCACTCGTAAAAGTCATCGCGGACGGCGACAAAATTTTGTGGGTACCCGATAAATTCTCAGGTTTCCAACGCAAAATTCTATCGATTAGTTATAAATATAACTTTTGATACGAACAATTTAATATCACGAATGTAATCAATAAATTCCTGCAAGAAAAGGGAATTTAAGTTAACAACAATTCTGCAAAAGTCCAATTCAATGCACAATCGACCCAACAGGACAGGGCCCAACAGGAACAAAACATAACCGCACAACAGACCAGAGAAACAACCACAAAAAGCAAAGCAACAGGCCGGAAGTAAAAGAACAGGCCGAAAAGCAAGGCCAACCGGAGATAGATACAAGGGCACAATTACAAAACACAATAATCGAACAACAATCATACCCTCCACTGCGATATACACACACGTGTGTGTATATATAGCGAAACCACTAACTAGGCCGATACCAAGGTGGCAGAACCCACCGGACTACCACCGGCAACGAGACAAAGAAATAGAGGCGAAGGTCGCCGGAAAAGAAAGTACAGCGCCGCCAGTACAAGAAAGAGAGAGGGAGAATTAGAAAGGAATAAGAAGAGAGAGAAAAGACATGAGAGGAATAAAGAAGAGAGATTGATGTTTATTAGCAAAAACAGGAGTCACCCCCCCTGCTTTCTTTATGGTGTCGCGTGTCTTTTAATAAGACATGTGTGAGTTTTTATCCGGACCACATCAAGTTTCTGATCTGTTTTAATCTTATAATGGGTACTGCGGTAACCAATAATTTATCGGAATAGACCCATTGACTGGTCCAAACAAGATTACCTAAAATTTTGCCATCTAATAACTTATGGATAATGATTTTAAAATTTATATAGATTTATATAGATTTGTCCATCTCAAGGAAAAGATTTTGCCTAGTAATTGTAGATGATTTCTCAGAGTTCTCTTGGACATATTTCCTAAATTCTAAAGATGAGGCTAGTGAAATCATCATCAATCACATAAGGCAAGTCAATAATCATCCTGATTTCAAGGTTAGAAGAATCAGGAGTGACAACGGAACTGAGTTCAAGAATTCAGTCATGAGAGCATTTTGTGAGGAAAATGGGATTCTGCATGAGTTTTCAGCAGCAAGGACTCCACAACAGAATGGAGTAGTGGAAAGGAAGAACATATCACTTATTGAAGCTGCAAGGACAATGCTTGAAGAATCAAAACTGCCAACATATTTCTAGGCTGAAGCTGTAAATACTGCATCCTACACTCAGAATATTTCTCTAGTTAATCAAGCAAGATGTATGACTCCCTATCAATTGTTCAAGAACAAGAAGCCAACTCTAAATTTTCTTCTTGTCTTTGGCTGCAAGTGTTATATTCTGAGAAATCAAACTGATCAAAATGGAAACTTTGATGCTAAGCAGATGAAGGAATTTTTGTTGGATATGCTGTTGGTAAAGCATATAGAGTCTACAATCTAAGAACCAACATTGTTGTGGAATCAATACATGTTGTGTTTGATGATAAAAAGATTGAAGGACTGAAAGATGGAGATTACCATGAGAGCCTCAAATTCGACAATGTGGAGATGGTTAGTGATGACAGTGATGATGAGAGTGATCAAGAAACAGTATCTAAGGATAATGCAGATAAATCTACTACCAATGAAGCACAAAACTCAACATTTGTCGAGTTGCATAATGCTTCATCCGTCGGAAGGCAATCTGCGTTATCCGTCGGGAGACGACCAGCTTCATCCGTCAATACTCAAAATTCACCATCCGTCGGGTTATCAAAAGGAGCAGGAAGTCAAGATAGATCACCTATAGAAAGTTCCCCTTTCTCAAATCAAAGATCCACAAACTCAGGGGGAGTTTCTAACAATTAAAACTCAATCACACATCAAGACAACAATGAGGTTTCTTCATCTAGAGCTAATCTACCTCAAGAAAGGAAATGGACAAAAGATCATCTTTTGAGCTTATCATAGGTGATGTTTCTTCTAGAGTTCAAACAAGAAGAGCAACTCAGGAAGAATGTCTATACAGCAGCTTTCTTTCCAAGGAAGAACCAAAGAAGGTAGAAGAAGCTTTGTTGGATCCTGATTGGATTTTATCTATGCAGGAGGACCTAAACCAATTTGAAAGGAATAATGTATGGAAGCTGGTGCCCAAGCCTAAAGGAAAGAATCCAATTGATACCAAATGGGTATTCAGAAACAAGATGGATGAAAATGGCATAGTAGTCAGGAACAAAGCTAGATTGGTTGCTAAAGGCTATTGTCAGCAAGAAGAAATAGATTTTGATGAAACATTTGCTCCTGTTACAAGACTTGAAGCCATCAGAATCTTCTTAGCCTATGTAGCCCATGCCAACTTCAAGGTCTATCAAATGGATGTCAAAAGTGCCTTTCTGAATGGAGACTTGGAGGAAGAAGTCTATCAGTCAACCTCCTGGCTTTGAAGATCCAAATTTTCCAGAACATGTCTATTATCTCTTGAAAGCACTTTATGGACCGAAGCAAGCACCTAGAGCCTGGTATGACACTTTATCAAAGTTCCTTTTGGAAAATCACTTCACAAAAGGTACTGTAGATAAAACTTTATTTTTCAGAAATGTTAATGGCTCTAGTATACTTGTTCAAATTTATGTAGATGATATTATTTTTGGCTCTACAGATGAGAAACTTTGCAAAAAGTTTGCCAAATTGATGCAAAGTAAGTATGAAATGAGTATGATGGGAGAACTAACATACTTTCTTGGCTTACAAGTTAAGCAAGTTAGTGATGGAATATTCATTAGTCACACTAAATATATTTTTGATCTCTTAAAAAAGTTTGATCTAATGGATTGCACATCTGTAAAAACTCCCATGGCCACTACAACTAAGCTTGAATTAAACACTACTGAAAAGTCTGTGGATATTTCAAATTATAGGGGCATGGTTGGCTCACTTCTGTACTTAACAGCTAATAGACCAGACATAATGTTTGCTACATGTTTATGTGCTAAAATTCAGGCTGATCCTAGAGAATCTCACTTAATAGCTATTAAGAGAATTTTCAGATATCTCAAGGGTACACCAAATCTTGGCATTTAGTACCCTAGAGATTCTGGTTTTGATCTAACTGGTTATTCAGATGCAGATTATGCAGGTTATAGAATTGATAGAAAAAGTACAACAGGAACCTGTCAATTTCTAGGAAACAAGCTTGTGTCCTGGTTCAGTAAAAAGCAAAATTCAGTTTTTACTTCTACAGCTGAAGCTGAATATATTGTTGCTGGTAGTTGCTGTGCACAGATCTTATGGATGAAAAATCAATTGCTAGACTATGGTTTGCAAGTTGAAAGAATCCCTATTTTCTGTGATAACACAAGTGCAATTGCCATCACTGAAAATCCAGTACAACATTCAAGAACAAAGCACATAGATATCAAGTACCATTTCATAAGGGAACATGTAATGACTGGTATTGTGGAACTACATTTTATTCCAAGTGAGAAGCAACTTGCAGATATCTTTACCAAGCCACTGGATGAATCCACCTTTTCAAGGTTGGTAAGTGAGTTAGGTATGCTTAATTACTCTTAAATATATCTGAGTTAATTTGCAAGTTCAAATGAAGCCAGAAACTTAATTAATTTTTAAGTCTTCGATGAAATTTTGGCTAAGTCAAAATTTACATCTCGACGGATGATCGTTATCCATCGAGTTTGATCATCCGTCGATATATTATTTGCTAACAAAAATCAATTATGTTTCTGGATTATTTTATGTCTCGACGGATAACAGTTTATCCTCATCCGTCGAATTGTCTTAATCTTAGCCGTTAATTCCATGTACATTATCCATCGAGTATACTTACAGTTTGTAAGTATAACACGACGGATAATGGGAATTTTTACAGTTTATTTTTTTTTAACGGCTATTTTAGGCAATTTCTATTGGTTACTTTATTTTACTTTATTATTTTTATCAGTTATTTTTGAGATAGTATAAAAGCTTATTTCATAGCAATTGCTTTTCTTTTATCATTCTCAATTCAACTGCTCTAATTTCATTCTCTCTCAAAGCACTTACTCTCTTTCTCTTCAAGCTTTTATTCTCTAACAATGGCACCCGTTGTAAAGATTATGTCTCAAACTGGGTACATTTATGAGAAGAACAATTTCACCGCACTAGTGAATAAGGGTATTCAGCAATCTGGAGACTATCACAAGATGATGGACTTTGTGAAGAATTGCAAGCTCAACTATGCCATGCTGGAATCACCCACAATCTTCTGTGAAGTTATTGAAGAGATGTGGACAACTGCTACCTACAACTCTATAGATAAGACCATCACTCTAACCATTAAAGGTAAAGAATTCTGTATCAATAGTGATGTGATAAAAGCATGTTTTAAAATTCCAGATAACAATGTGACTTCACCACACACTGACACTGATATAATCAATATGCTTAATTCCATGCACTATACACTTCCTACTTCTAAACTGAGTGATATTAGAAGAATGGGTCTTAGAAAAGAGTAGAGTTTCTTGGGTGATGTAGTTACAAAAGTTTTCTCAGGAAAGGTCAGCAATTTTGATTCAGTGAATATTTCCATGCTTAACATGCTCTACATGCTAGTTACAGATAAATTCTACAATTTTAGTGACCTTGTATTGTTTGAGTTAGTTTTTAAATTAGGAGAGTTAAATAAAAGAGGTAAGAATGTGTATTATGCTAGATTTCTTATGTTATTAGCTAACCACATCTGTGAAGAAATTGTGCTTGAGAACCCTAACAACAAACTTGATTTTTGGGTTTAAGAGAGAAGGCTCATTGCAGATTTGAACAGGGCCAATCATCACAAGGATGTGCCAATGTTCTACTTTCCTGTAATACAAGCACCTCAGGTAAGTGAGGTAAGTTCACTAATCCCTACAACTATTCCAACCTCCACAATTTCTTTGAGTTCAAGTGCAGCTATGGCAACTGTGTTTATGACCAAACAGTTGCCTACCATGAAGGGTTTTTAGCACATAAACGCAACGAAAACGTAAATTTAAATCTTAAAAAAATTGAAACCCTCCACAGGATCCATGCGAAAAATAATATTTAATTCGTAGTTCAGTATGTTTACCTTAAGAAATTTACGTTAATGGAAAGATGGAGGTCTTTAATGGCGATCCAAAAATGATGAACGGAGATCCCTAGCAACTGCTCCTCAAGTGTGAAGCACTCCACCGGTATCCACCAAGAAAACGATGTAATGAAGGAGGAGGAGATGGAGAGAATTAGGGTTTTGTAAATCTTTTTGATTGAGGCAAAAATAGGCTCTATAATAGTATATTTATAGGCAAAATTTTCAGCTGAAAATTTTCCCATAAAATATTATTATTAACCCTTTATTATTCTCACTAATAATTAAAACACCTTTTAATTATTAATCCTTTTTCTAAACACTTTAGAAATAATTCTCTCACTTGATTTAATTTCCAAAAATTAAATTTTTAATTAATAATATTAAAAACTTTTTCTTAGTTAATTTATAATCAATTAAATCTCATTTAATCAATTATTAAATTTGCCAATTAATTATTTATTTCATAAATAAATAATTATCAGCCATTATTAATTAATTTCTCCACCATTAAATCATTCTCTTTTATGGTGTAACCCTGTAGGTTCAATATTAAGCCGGCAGTAGAAATAAATAATAATAAAACTATTTTATCATTATTTATATAAATTCTCTAATTCATTAAATATGATTAATTAATTAATCATATTTATTCTGCATCGTGAGGGATACTTCTCAGCATATCGCGACTATCCGGATAATACGAATTCACTGCTTAGAATACCAAGAACCTATTCAGTGAGTAGTTACCGTATAATTAATTCCTTCTACCCTGCAATGTCACAATTAAATACAAGGCATGGAACTTGTGTCAAGCATATCTTATTTAATCACTTACTTTCGCATTCACTATGCTTAGTTCTATTTAATGTAAATTAGAAACTCCTTTCTAATTTCATTCACTCTGGCCAGAGATTCCTGAACTAACATAAGTGGATCAGCATTGAACATTCTCTTCCTATATTGGAAGGGGTAGATCCTTTATTGATCATACACTATCTTTGTGTACAAATTCCTATACCCAGTAGAGCCCTTATAGTTGTCCCTTAAGATTAAGAACTAAACCAAAGCATAGTTCAGTGTACACAACATGACTATGATGACCTCAAGTCTAAGGATACTTGTACAACTATCACTATGTGAACAACTGCTGACACGTAAGTGAACTCCATCAGTTGTTCAGCTGTGTGAGTCATGTTCAGTGAACTTATTCTATAATAAGCACCTACATACTAGCTATAGTGTCACCACACAAATGTCTATGAGAACAGACATCCTTCATAATGAAGCAAGCATAGTATGTACCAATCTTTACGGAATATTAATTACCAGTTAGTAATCCTACGACCAGGAACTATTTAAGTTTAGAGTTATTATCTTTTAGGTCTCATTATTATGATCTCATCACAATCCATAAAAAGCTTTACTCTAAACTGTGGTATATCTTATTTAAACATTTAAATTGCTAGAGCCCGCAATAAAAACAAAACAAGTCTTTATTAATATCAATGAAATCAAAACAGATTACATAAAAGTTATTCCTAAATCCTCATACATGATTGGACTTAGGACACATCTCTTTTAATCTCCCACTTGTACTAAAGCCAATCACTCTGGTATCTAATACCCATCATGTCTTTATGACAATCAAAGTGACTCTGAGAAAGTGGCTTTGTGAGTGGGTCTGCTACGTTGTTAGACTGTTTGGAACTCTTCCAACTAATTGCACCACCATTCAGAGTAAACACGTACCCTGACATGGATTTTTCTATCACTTTCTGATTGAAAACTAGAGTCAGTATACACCTCTATTTTCAACTCAGATTCACCACCAAAAACAAGAAAAATGTCCTGAATCCTTCGCAAGTACTTAAGGATATTTTTCACTGCTTTCCAGTGGTCTTCACCTGGATTGGACTGATATATGCTCGTCACACTAATTGAATAAGCAACATCAGGCCTTGTACACAACATCGCGTACATGATAGATCCTATTGCTGAAGCATAAGGAATCTTACTCATACGCTCTCTTTCCTCAGGTGTCTTAGGAGACATTTTTTCGGAAAGGGACACTCCATGGCTCATCGATATGAGACCTCTTTTGGAGTTTTCCATGCTAAACTTTTCAAGCACTTTCTGGATGTATGTACCCTGGGTAAGACCTATCATTCTTCTAGATCTATCTCTATAGATCTTCATACCGAGAATGTAGGATGCTTCTCCCAAGTCCTTCATGGTGAACTTCTTTGATAGCCATACTTTGACTGATTGTAGCATCGGTATATCATTTCCTATAAGAAGTATGTCATCAACATACAATACAAGAAATGTTACCGCGCTCCCACTAACCTTTTTGTAGACACATGGTTCATCTATGTTTTGATAAAACCAAACTCTTTGATTGTCTCATCAAAATGGATGTTCCATCTACGAGAAGTTTGCTTTAAACCATATATAGTTCGCAGCAGATTACACACTAGGTGTTCATTTCCCTTGGAAAGAAAACCCTCTGGATGTATCATATACACTTCCTCTTCAAGTTTCCCATTGAGGAAGGCCTTTTTCACGTCCATTTGCCAGATCTCATAGTCGTAGTAAGCAGCAATCGCAAGCAAAATCCGAATTGATTTTAACAGGGCTACAGGCAAAAAAGTTTCATCAAAGTCAATCCCTTGCCTTTGTCTGAATCCTTTTGCCACAAGCCTGGCCTTATAGGTCTCCACCTGCCCATCTGCTCCAATCTTTCTTTTGTATACCCACTTGCACCCAATAGGCTTAACACCTTCAGGCGCCTCAACCAGAGTCCATACTTGGTTGGTATACATAGATTCCATTTCAGATTTCATGGCACTATGCCATTTCTCTGAGTCAACACTACTCATAGCCTATTTATGGTCACAGGGTCATCATCATTAATGATTGACAACTCATTGTCATTCTCAATGACAAGGCCATAATACCTCTCAGGTTGGCGAGACACTCTCCCCTGTCCTACAAATGGGCTGTTCCACAGAAGGTTGTTCAGTCTGAACAGGTGTTTCCACTTGATCCGTAGTAGTTTGTGCTTCTTGAACTTCATCAAGTTCAATTTTGCTCCCACTGTTTCCTTCAAGGATAAACTCCTTTTCCAAGAAGGTAGCATGTCTGGAGACAAACACCCGATGATCGGTGTAAAAATAATACCCCAAAGTCTCTTTAGGATATCCCATAAAATTACATTTTACGGATCGAGATTCCAGCTTATCTGGGTCAACTTTCTTGACATAAGCTGGACATCCCCAAATCTTAAGGTGTTTAAGACTCGGTTTCCTTTCTTTCCATATCTCATATGGTGTTTGAGGAACAGATTTGGAAGGCACCTTATTCAGTAAATATGTTGAGGTTTCCAATGCATAACCCCATATGAATACTGGAAGATTTGCATAGCTCATCATGGACCGAACCATGTCTAACAAAGTTCGATTTCTCCTTTCAGATACCCATTTAACTGTGGAGTATATGGAGGAGTCCACTGGGAGACTATACCATTTTCTTTGAGATAATCTAGAAACTCTCCATTCAAGTATTCACCACCTCGATCTGATCGAAGAGTTATAATACTGTGTTTGGTTTGTTTCTCCACTTCATGTTTATATTCTTTAAACTTTTCAAAGGCTTCAGACTTGTGTTTCATCAAATACACATATCCGAATCTAGATCTATCATCTATGAAAGTAATGAAGTACGAAAATCCACCCATGGCTTGCGTAGACATTGGTCTACATACATCTGTGTACCAATCCTAGCAAATCTGCAGCCCTCTCTCCATGTCCACTAAATGGAGATTTGGTCATTTTACCCAATAGACAAGACTCGCATGTAGGATATGATTCAAAATCAAAGGGGTCAAGTAACCCTTCCTTATGCAATGTTCGCAGTCTATTTTCACTAATATGACCTAGCCTACAGTGCCATAAATAGGTCAGATTTTCATCATCTCATTTTCTTTTATTAGTTTGTTCAATCTGAAGTAAATCATGCTCTACGTCACATACATACAGACCATTATTTAAAATGCCACGTCCAAAAAGAACATTATCTCTAAGGATAGAACATTCATAATTCTTAATAATAAATGAAAAACCATCCACATCCAACATAGGAATAGAAACAATATTCCTCACAATAGAGGGAACGTAATAACAATTATTCAAAATAATAGTCTTGCCCGTAGGCATATGTAAACTAAATGATCCTACAGATATGGTCGCAACCCTTGCTCCATTGCCCATACATAGAATCACCTCATCTTTTTCAAGAGTCCTACTTCCCTTTAGTCCTTGTAACGAATTGCAAATATGAGAACCACAGGCGGTATCTAATACCCAAGTAGAAATTTGACCTAGTGACATAATAACTTCGATCATGAACATGCCTGAATCAGAAGCGGTAGTCTTACTACCCTTTTTCTTCTTTAATTCTGCAAGGTAAACCTTGCAGTTCCTCTTTCAGTGCCCCAACTTGTTACAGTGAAAACAAACAGCTAAATTAGGACCAGTCAACTTGTGAGCATCTAGTATGCTCCGGAGTGATATTGCAGAAGACATGACGAATATAGTAAATTTGTAAATGATAAACACATAACAACACTTAGCAAATATTCAATTTCATTTCAAAACACTATATGAATCGGGTCTTTATTCATAAGTGTCTCCCACTAGTTTATCTAATTTTTTTTCAACCCCCTTAAGTGAAAATTAAGCATTCATAATGCTAGTGGGAATAGGGATCCTACATTCCATCACACAACCTCGGCTGAGGCACGAAACGTCATGTGATGTTTAATAGGCAGACAACTCTTGTCAATTACATCTTATGTTATTCCCTAATATAATTTTAGCCTCTTGAATAATTGAGTCATGGCTGTGGCACGACAAACTCAATATTCTAAGTCAAGTCTAACCCAACATTTCGTACAATTGAATCAGTCTCCAACGGCCCACGGCTGTAGCACGTACCGACCTTTAGATTCTAATTCAATGTACACATCTCTATGTAATAGACAAGTATTTCTTATTTCGAAATCAAAGCCCTCGGCTGTAGCACGAAACGACAATGATTTAAAAATAAGAACCACTTTCTACCATGTTGGAAGGCTATGACCGACACAAGCCCGTTGTGTCATTGGCCAATTAATACTTGATATTATTTAATTTTAGGGGGATTATATTATGTTACAATCATAATCATATTATAAAGAGATTCTTCCTTTTAAATTAAATATTTCAAATCAATAATCGATAATCAGATGATTCCCAGATCGGGGGGAGCATTGTCAAGAGGCGTTACTTATTACCCCTTTCTTACAGATAAAAATCTGCTTTTGACAGAATCATCATCTCTCAATATTGAAAATTCATATTTAATTACGTGTTTCATAAACACAAGAATCTCATGATTGTATTCATAATATTATTGTTAAGGCAAGAAACGATTCATATTCTAGATTTTCTAGAGCACGCCTTATATTGATTTAAGTTCACCTAAATCTATCATCGCATGGTAAACATAGGCATATATCTCATATATAAAATTAAATAAACAAGTAAATGTAAAGTGCAATAAAGTAAATGTGTTTGGTTATGGCCCCATCCTATGTGATCTTTATCAAGCTCATGATAAAGATCAAGGTCAATCTAATATGGTGATGAAAATAAATACAACTACTTATTACATAAGTCTTCTTCTTTGTTTATACTTCTTGTATGCCTCGTCTTCTTCTTTGTATCACCTCCATTGGATAGCCTTCTTGAGTCTTCAATTACATTACATGATTGAAAGTAAAACTAATCTAATGAACTTACAAGAATAACTCGAGTTACATTCGAGATTTATGATTACAAAGATTAACGACATGCAAGTCGTATTTAAAACCAAAACCAAAACTATTACACTAAGGTCGAAAGGCCATAACCATCCACCATGCTCATACAACACATAAAAGCATGTTAAAACACATAATCTGATCTTAACATATCATATTATCCATGATCTAATCATAAAAAGAAAATATGACAAAAATCAGAAAAATTAGAATCAAATCAGAAAAACAAGAATCATTGTTTACGGGCAGTAAACGACGTCAAACGCCTTACAGACGAGTAGTTGATAGCTTAATCTATCAGTTTTGTTCAGACGCTCGTTTACATATGGAATAGGGTATTCTTTTGCGTAAATCGGACACCAGACCCAGATTTCAGCAAATCTGCAGCAGCCAATTCAGAATCCGTATCTAATATGATTCTCATAATTAAAACAAACATAAATCATGTATATATAAGTATATATACAGATTACATAATCATCTTATGATTATACAACTCACATTAATATCATATATTCAAAACCATACATATATAAGCATATTATATCAACATCAAATCATGGTGAATCACGTACATGCTCATATATCGAAAACAGTTAAACACATAAACGAATTAAAAACTTTTCGCAAGTAGCTCTGATGCCATTGAAGGGTTTTTAGCACATAAACGCAACGAAAATGTAAATTTAAATCTTAAAAAAACGAAACCCTCCGCAGGATCCATGCGAAAAATAATATTTAATTTGTAGTTCAGTATGTTTACCTTAAGAAGCTTTATGTTAATGGAAAGATGGAGGTCTTTAATGGCGATCCAAAAATGATGAACGGAGATCCTTAGCAGCTGCTCCTCAAGTGTGAAGCACTCCACCGGTATCCACCAAGAAAACGATGTAATGAAGGAAGAGGAGATGGAGAGAATTAGGGTTTTGTAAATCTTTTGGTTGAGGCAAAAATAGGGTCTATAATAGTATATTTATAGGCAAAATTTTCAGCTGAAAATTTTCCCATAAAATATTATTATTATTAACCCTTTATTATTCTCACTAATAATTAAAACACCTTTTAATTATTAATCCTTTTTCTAAACACTTTAGAAATAATTCCCTCACTTGATTTAATTTCCAAAAATTAAATTTTTTAATTAATAATATTAAGAACTTTTTCTTAATTAATTTATAATCAATTAAATCTCATTTAATCAATTATTAAATTTGCCAATTAATTATTTATTTCATAAATAAATAATTATCAGCCATTATTAATTAATTTTTCCACCATTAAATCATTCTCTTTTATGGTGTGACCCTGTAGGTTCAATATTAAGCCGGTAGTAGAAATAAATAATAATAAAACTATTTGATCATTATTTATATAAATTTTCTAATTCATTAAATATGATTAATTAATTAATCATATTTATTCTACATCGTGAGGGATACTTCTCAGCATATCGTGACTATCCGGATAATACGAATTCACTGCTTAGAATACCAAGAACCTATTCAGTGATTAGTTACCGTACAATTAATTCCTTCTACCCTGCAATGTCACGATTAAATACAAGGCATGGAACTTGTGTCAAGCCTATCTTATTTAATCACTTGCTTTCCCATTCACTATGCTTAGTTCTATTTAGTGTAAATTAGAAACTCCTTTCTAATTTCATTCACTCTGGCCAGAGATTCCTGAACTAACATAAGTGGATCAGCATTGAACATTCTCTTCCTACACTGGAAGGGGTAGATCCTTTACTGATCATACACTATCTTCGTGTACAAATTCCTATACCCAGTAGAGCCCTTATAATTGTCCCTTGAGACTAAGAACTAAACCAAAGCATAGTTCAGTGTACACAAGATGACTATGATGACCTCAAGTTTAAGGATACTTGTACAACTATCACTATGTGAACAACTGCTGACACGTGAGTGAACTCCATCAGTTGTTCAGCTGTGTGAGTCATGTTCAGTGAACTTATTCTATAATAAGCACCTACATACTAGCTATAGTGTCACCACACAAATGTCTATGAGAACAGACATCCTTCATAATGAAGCAAGCATAATATGTACCGATCTTTGCGGATTATTAATTACCAGTTAGTAATCCTACGACCAGGAACTATTTAAGTTTAGAGTTATCATCTTTTAGGTCTCATTATTATGATCTCATCACAATCCATAAAAAGCTTTACTCTAAATTGTGGTATATCTTATTTAAACATTTAAATAGATAGAGCCCGCAATAAAAACAAAATAAGCCTTTTATTAATATCAATGAAATCAAAGCAGATTATATAAAAGTTATTCCTAAATCCTCATACATGATTGGACTTAGGACATATCTCTTTCATACCAAAGCTGCCAAACCTACAATTATTTCAAAATCCAAGTCAAAGAAAGCCCCCTCTCGCATCTCCCAAAAGATGCCAGTCGAAAAATCCACTAAAGCCAAATAGGGGAGTGTGAAGGAGGGTAAGTTAGGTGAGGGAAGGGGTGAACATAAAAGAAACCCCAAGAATAAGGTTGGAGAGTTGAGTGAATCGCAGCCTAGCCACACTGCAGTTTCCCAACA
This sequence comes from Apium graveolens, assembly GCF_009905375.1. Lineage (NCBI taxonomy): Eukaryota > Viridiplantae > Streptophyta > Magnoliopsida > Apiales > Apiaceae > Apium > Apium graveolens. The sequence goes on from NC_133647.1 coordinate 122,286,184, forward strand.
AACTGCAGTGCTTAAAAAGGACAAAAGCTCATTTCTAGCTGCATCCTCCCAAAAGGATGTAGCTATTGAACAAAGCTCTCAACCAAGAGCACAGGCCAAGAGGGTTAGGGACACAAGCTCTCCCCAAACTTATGCCAGAAAGAAGAAATCTAAAACCTTTGGGGATGCACAGGGTACACACACTGTACAAACTGGTGCTAAAGACACAGTCACTGCACCTTCACAAATTCAGTTTGATGTGGCTCCAATAAATGTGGAGTCACAACCAAAATCTCTAGTTATAGAAGCACCTCAAACACCAAACTCACCAACAAATTCTCTGGATGTGGATATGATAAACACATCAATTCCTGATTCCCCTTCTTTAACTCTGTTGGGGAAGCCAAAATCCAGTGCAAGTGAGCATCATCTTTTAGATGATTTGTTGGCACAGAGTCAACAATAGTTTCTATTCCAGCTCATTCATTTCTACTCTCTCGACGGATATTGCTCATCCGTCGAGTAGTGATTGTATCCCGACGGATAAGCCTAACAGCAGTTATCCGTCGATTAGCAAAACCACTCACTCGATGGATATCACTCATCCGTCGAGTATCTCTGCACAATTTCAAACTTCAATTATTTCACGTGCAGAAGATTTGGTGGTTGTACAGTCACTCTTAGGATTGAGAGAGAAGAGTATTTTGAGTGAGGGTCCGGGTTACTCCCAAGAAAAAGGAGAAGAAATGAGTCAAAATCTGCAATCCATATCTTCAGGATTAGCAAAAGAGAGTGAGAGGAGTCCCACCTTAGTAGGTGAAGGTGAGGGTGTGAGGGTGGGGAGCCAGGGTGAGACCCTGATGCAACAAAAGAGAGAACATGAGAGAAATGCAGGTACTGGAGTAATAAGGATGGATGTCATTGCCAGTGAATCAATGAATGTCCAGGATGCAGACTAGGAAGGACTATCTCAGCATCCTAAAGTTGTTATAGATTCCACTTCCCTTGATGCTGAGGCATTTACTCACCCTATTCCAGCTTATCAACTTCTAGCTGAACAAGGCAATGACAATGCAGAAAGGATGCTGAATTTGGTGTATACCACACAGTCCCTAATGAGAGCTAAGGATGCAATCACAGCTTTGCCTTCTACAGCTGGTGATGTGGACTATGAGACTGGTGGTTCAGCTGATTTCTTTGGAGATGGGAGTGGGAATAGTGAAGATGACGCAATGGACATAGGGGGAGAAGTAGGCTCAAGTTCAAGGTCAGGTATGCCATCATGGGCATTCTCAAAATACTGTGATGAGCACTACTTCAAGACAACCCTGATCCAGTTAATCAATCAGACAAATACTGCTCTTCAAACCACTACCAATGCCAGCACCAAGAAGCTCCTTCAGGCACATCTAGCCTCCCTGCAACTTCAACAAATCCAGGGCTTCCAGCATGCTAGAGATGTGGATTCTATGAAGAATGATATTGAGGAGATGAAAAAGGCTATTTAAGACAGGATAGACTCTAAACTTCCAGAAGCTACAATGCTTGACATCAAGAGGCAATTAAGGAAAAATTCTGATCTGTCAACCAAGATAAATGCCTTGGACACAAGAATGTCATCCATGGAAGCATCTTTAACTGCCATTCATCTCCATCAAGCCAACAGACTGCTCTACTTCAAAAACTGGTGGCTGCTCAAACCCCATCCTCTACTCAAATTGATGATAACAAAAAGGGGGAGAAAGGATCAAGTGAGGGGGAGAGGCTTCAGATTCAAATCAGTAAAGTAATTGTACCTTCAATTACTATCTCAAAGCCATCAGTTACAGATAGCATAGATCTGATCAATGCAGCAGCAGTCAACTTAAGAGCAGCTGATAAGGAAAAGTTGAGTTTAGTCAACTGGGAGAAGATTGATGAGGAAATACATAAAAAGTTTGAACTTGTCAAGGAACCAGTTAAGTCAGTCATCCATCACTCTCAAGTCAAACAAATTAGTGTGAATGAGATGAGCATGAATTATCTGGAAAGAGGACAACCATCCTGCATCAAATCTCCAAAGGCTGAAACAATTCTGAAACCAAGGGTAAACTACTCAAAATCATCACTAAAGAACCCTTTAGACACTGTGTATGAGACACCCAAGCCTGATGTGAAGAAGCTTTTGTCAAGGTTAATTGCTTTGTACAAAGATCCAGCTGATTCAACTTCCAAAAGGAGAATTGCCAAGATTTTCAAAAATGGGAAAGAAATTTGTGTGGTGGCTGGACATCCTCAATTTGCTCAAGCAAAGAGAGAAGAAAAAGCTAGATTAAAGCAGGAAAAGAAGCAAGCTGCTCTGGATGCTAAAAAGACTAAATAAAGAAAGAGCAGATTGCTATCTTGGCCAAGCTACATGCTGTAAATACATCACAACAAATTCCTTCTCAACCATCTGAAGCTATTGAATCAAAGAAGCAAGTTGAACAACAGAAGAACTCTCCAAAAAAGAAGGAATTGGCTAAAAGAACTAAAAGGAAACTGGATATTGTTGACAAGGAATTGGAAGATCAATTTCCTAAGGAATCCACACCATCTACAACTCAAGCATCAATGCCCTCTGTGGTATTTGAAGACATCAGGCTGGTGGATCCCTACAGGAATATTCATGGTGAACTTATTATGCCCAAGGATGAGCCAATAGAATGGGAGAACATACCAATTCCTGACTTCAATCTACCAATCCTTAGCAAGCCAAAAAGAACAAAGTCAAGAGCAGTCAAGAAAGTGAAGATGTCACCTCTCAAATCCAAGTCACAAGTCAAAGCTCAATCTAAAGTTAGTAAGGGAGACTATATGTACTTGTGTGACATCAAAGAATTTTCTGATCTAAACCTCTATCTGGATGAATTAGATGAAGTGAGAGGAATTGATGCATACATAAACCTACCTGAAAGGTTAGTGTTCAAGTATAAATGAGGAAAGGAGACTCAGTGGCCTCTTCACAGGATCCTTCAAGAAAGCCAAGTTGTACTGATTAAAGTTTATTCATCCTTCAAGAAGAACTTTGGGTTCAACATTACTGCAAGAAGATTGGTATTGAAGAAGATTGAAGAACTAAGGAGTGTTAGAGCTAAAGATGCACTCCCAAAGACTCTAATTATCCCTTACACAGGGAGAAGAGTGCATCTAAGGCCCTACTGGCCGATGGAGTTCATAGATGACAAAGGTGTGAGAAGATTCTTCAGATTAGAAGACCAATTGAGCATCTCTAGCAATGAGACTCTTTTGGAAATGCAAAGAAAGCTAAACCTCTCAGAATATGATAAACTGGAATTCCATAGGCAGCTCCAAAATCAGATTGAAGAAAACAACAGAAAGCTTGGAAAGAGATCCAGACCTTCAAGAAACTAGACAAATTTGCTCAGGGTAGAGGAGCATCTTGAAAAATGACTGTGAGCAAAACTTTGTATTTTTTTGTTAATTGAAGCACTTTTCAGTAATATCTACTTTCTCTTAAAGTCATATTTTTCGGGTGTTTTGTTATCATCAAGTATCTCTTAATTTATGGCTACAATTTCAGTAAACATAAATTGGGGGAGATTGTTGTGTATATGTTGTGTACTTGATGATGTCATGAATAAAACACCTTAGTAGATTTTACTTAGTGAAATAATGTAGTACTCAACGGATAAGATTTATAGTCCCGACTGATGACTCATTATAGTCCCGATGGATGATGACTTATTATCCATCGAGTGAGTAGCTTATGTAACAATAAGTCTGTAGCACATTTCTGCATTCACCATTGTATAGATTCTGTAAGTAGTATTCAAGTCATGTTGACTTTAATTAGATATGCAGAATAGGTTGATTAATTATACATAGATGATGTCTTGTAATTCTGCATAAATGAAATAAAGTCAAGTGCCAGTTTGCTACCCGACGGATAACCTACAATGAAGTCGACGGATGATCAAATAGACAACCCGACGGATGATCATGAACCCGATGAATAAAGAATTCAAATATCAGTTGACAGTGACAACACAGTCACATGCGTCGAGTGGATGCAAATGGAATGTGGTAGCCTATTCAACTGGGTTCTCGAGAACAAAGAAGCATTACCATTTCCATGCTATTATGAAGATATTCAAAGATGCAGGAATAGAGTAATGAAGTAGCATTATAATATATTAGATAGTTTTTGTTTTATTATCTTGTCCTATTACTTTATAATCTTGGTGATATATAAACCAAGAAGTAGCAACTAAGAAACTATCGATCTAAGCAAGAAAGCAGAGAAACATTTGTAAGCAGGATTCTTAGCATTTCTCTGTAGTCTTAGAAGTTCAATTGTTGTAAGCAGTTGTGAGCATTTCTGCACACAGAGTTCTCTCGATATATAATATATATCTCTGGTGGAATGATTCAAATCCACCAGAAAGTTTTAAAGACTTTTGTTTTTAATTATTTGTGTTTTGATTCACTTAAGTTTTTATTCCGCATTGTGCTAATCAATACACTTATATTTATATTTGAGTTAGAACATTTTATTTCAAGAAAAAGTTTCAAGAATTCCATTCAACCCTCCTTCTGTAATTCTTGTCATATTGTTAAGGGACTAACACATCTAACTTATTCTTGAATACCCATTTAGTGCCTATCGCTGACTTGTTCTTTGGTCGGGGTACCAGCTTCTATACCTTCTGCCTCTCAAATTGATTAGGTTATTCTTGCATAGCAATAACCCGATCTGGATCTTCAAGTGCCTCATCCACTTTCTTAGGTTCCATTTCTGAAAGAAACCCTGAAAAATGACATTCATTCTGAGTGGCATGTCTAGTTCTCACTCCTGTGTCAAGATCACCAATGATCAACTCAAAGGGATGGTCTCTGTTCCAAAATCTTTGTCAAGGCAGATATGATCTTGATGTTTCCCCTTGTTCAGCATGATGCTGAGTGTGAACTATAGATCCTCTTCCTTCTCCCCCTGAGTTGCTGCCACCATGACTGGATAATCATTGTTTCCACCATTACTATCACTTGATCCTGAATCAGCATTGCCATGTACTGTAGGTATAGCTCTAGCAATCTCGGGTTCTTCTATATCCAAAGGATCATCTGATAGATTTTTAAATTCCAGAGATTCAGAATCCTTTTCTCTTTGCAGGCTTGCTAACTTGGTGTCGTCGAATGTTACATTAATACTTTCAATCACCTTCTGATCAGTAATCATATAAACCTGTAAGCTTTAGATTCTAGAGAATAGAGAAGAAATATGCCTTCTTCTGCTTTAGCATCAAACTTTCCTAGATGCTCATTTCTTTCCTTCAGCACAAAGCATTTAGCACCAAACACATGAAAGTATTTCAGTGTTGGTTTCTTGTCAGCCATCATCTCTAAGGAGTTTGTCATGATCTTTATTAATCAGGGTACGATTTTGAGTGTAACACGCTGTGTTGACAGCTTCAGCCCAGAAGTAAGTAGGAAGTCTTGATACACTTAGCATAGTCCTTGCTGCTTCAACAAAGGTACGATTCTTTCTTTCTACTACTCCATTTTGCTGTAGAGTTCTTGGGGCTGAATACTGTCTCGAAATACCTTTCTCTGTACAGAATTCATTCAGAAATGCATTCTTGAATTCTATCCCATTATCTGATCTGATCTTCCTGACAGGTAATTTCGCTTCCAACTCAATCTTCTTTATATGATCTACTATCAGCTGAGGTGCTTCATCCTTGGATTACAAAAACAACACCCATGTGTATTTGGGGAAGTCATCGACCATCACTAAAGCATATCTTTTCCTTGATAGTGACAACACATTCATTGGACCAAATAAGTCCATGTGAATTAACTGAAGAGGTTCAGTTATGCTTGTCATTTCCTTGATTCTGTGTGATGCTTTCTTTGATTTCCCCTTTTCACATGCTTCACAGAGTCCTTCTTGACAGGATTCCATTGTAGCAGTCCTCTCACTAATTCTGTAATATCCGAGATATATCGTGTAATTATGTTGTTAATAAATGATTAATATATGTGTTTAGTATCCATTATGTGAACTAATTGTTAAGTGTTATCTGTGTTTGGATTTTTAAAAATAATATTAATTGAGTATTTTAATTTTTATACGTCCAAAATAAAAATATAGATAATTGTCATATCTTCCTAATTATTTTTATGTTGAATTATGGATTTATAAGAATCATATGAAATTTATAAAATCTTTTTCTGAGTATTTAAAATCTATTTTATAAAAACGGGAACCAACCGACGTCATCCATTGTTACGCTTTTGGAACCCGAAACTCTCCGAGAACTCCTTCATAACCTAATTGTAATATTCCGAGCATATTCCATGTTTCGACTTTTTCGATCCGGCGTACGGTTTGTCCTGCGCGGGTCCGGCGCAACATTTTCGATACAATATTTGTTTCGGTAAATCAATAAAACCCGTATTTTCGATAAACGGGAGCTTTTTATTAAAACTATCCTAATTATCACCTCGTAATACGTACCGTTTTATATCCGGAATGATCCAACGGGATACTAATTTTCCGTAATTATAAATAGCCTTTTCCCGTATTTTATTTCGTATTAAAATCATTTGCAGATAGTAATTATAAAATTTTCCAGAGAAAAACCCTAATTACATAAACTGTTCTAAGAATCAAACCGCAAAACGAAGGCGTTACCGATCTCTGATTTCAAAGCTTGAGTACTCATCCAAAGGTTTTGAAGTGTTCTACCAGATTCTGAGCTTCGTTTTACTGCAGAAATCAAGGGTATTTTTCTATATTTTTATTTATTTTCGAATTAATTTTATTAAAAATGTGAATTTTTGTTCGGATGATTGTTTGTATGATTTGATGATTGCATGTTGTAGAGCTTGTTTTCCTGATGATTTTGATATATTATACGTCTGATTTGGAGTTCAATAACATGTTCAAATTTGAGTTTGATTTTCGAATTTTAAAATTAGGGTCTATAACCCGTATGAATGTTCTTAATTGAAATTTGGGGGTTTCTTATTTGGAATAGATAAATGTTGTCGTATAGTGGGTTGTGTTCTCTGTGAAATTTGCAATCCAGTCGTATAAGTTTCATGAATCAACGAGGTCTGTAGAGAAGGAGTTGTGTTTTGAATATTTTCGAAGTTCGTCGGAAACTGGCAAACTTACGGCCATTTTCCAGCCAACTCAGGGATTTTTAGGTTGTTTTGAATGCATGGTTGTGTTCTGGTAATTTGTAGATGTGATCTGGAGCTTGTGGTAAGGTGAGGAGGCCGGAATCGTGTTCTCCGGCCACCCCTGCATTTTCCGGCGACGGGGGTGTAAAATTGCAGTTTGATTACCTGAACTTTTTGGGGACGATGCAGTTTGGTCCCTGAAGTTTCCAGAATTTGCAAATTTAGGATTCCTGTTTACAAATTATTTAAAAATCATATTTCCTATTTATTTTTATTATAAAATTCGTTTTAATTTCTGAAATTCCAAAATTATTATTATAATTTCGAAAATTATTTTTAATTCAAAAATAAATCTGAATTAATTAGTTAATTAATTTCAGTTAATTTTTAATTGATTAATTGGTCAATTAATTCGAAAATTAATTGATTAATTGATTTAGTTAATTATTAATTGATTTTAATTAATTATTTAATTAGATTTAATTATTTAAAAATGATTTAAAAATTCCGAAAAATAGTTTCGAGCTTTAAAATATTATTCTAATTATTTCCAAGGCTCGATAATTATTATAAAATTGTTTCGGAGCCAGAATTGGCCAACCTAACTCTGTTTATTACCCCGAAATTGATCCAACGCCCCGTTTTAATTCCGAAAAATGTTTTAAAAATCATTTTAAATACCTGAAAGCATGTTTATGACCCGAGAATTATTTATAAATGATATATCATTGATTATATGACGTATTATATGTTATATATGACTTGTTGGTTGACCGTCGGTCTGTATATTCGATATTTACTTGATCATTGCATAACTTTCAATCCGTTAATCGGATTTGGGTAAAACGAAGGGTAGATAGAAGTATGTGTTGAATAGAATCATATGAGTTGAATATTGATAGATGCTTATGATGTGAGCAGAAGAGGCAAGACGTAGGAAAGGGAAACATATAGTTAAGGAGTAAGGCGGTTGAGATTAGAAGCCAGTACAGTATAGTAAGCTAATACCAGGCAAGTGTTTTGAACTTTCTTGAGATATTGTAGTACTAGGTAGTCCTGTTGATATTGCAAGTGCTTTGAAGCACTAAAACCCAAACCCTGATTCTAGTTATTGTTCTTGAGCCGTAAACCCTATTATTTCTAAGCCATTGATTATTGAATACCCAAAGACGAACCTCAAGTATACGATACTACTCCACAAATACATACAAACTAAATACCAAACACTGAATCGAATTACCCACACACTCAAACTATTGTATCATATGCTTTGAAAGGCAAAATCCTGAAACCTTGAAACACCTGATTCCTTTGTTATCCAATTCTTTCATTACCCACAGCTAAGCTTTGAAAATGCCATATTGATCCTCATGAACTCTGAAACCATTTCATTATGAAACATCCAATGTTGTTAATGAATCTGTGTATTGTTTATTGTTGTTTATTCTGTTATTATGCTAGAATTGGATTATTTTTTATAAAATTGTGGACCAGATTCGTGGCCAGACCATATAATGGTCAAGTTAGGCCAATGTGTGCCTTGGATCCAGTAGTTAGAGCAATGCTGTGTGCTTTGCTCGGGGTTAGTGCGTGACTGATCAGCAGCCTAACCTTGGTTTTTAAAATAAAAGCATAATATCCAATTCTAAATTATAATTCATTGTTCACTTAATATCATAACCATATTTACCTGATGATCATTATTCTCAGTTTTGTCATTGTGACTTGCTGAGCTAGTTAGCTCATTTGTGCGATGTTGTTTATATTCTTTCCAGTTAAAAAGGAATAAGTTGGTAGCGAGGATCCCAGTCCAGCGCGAGAGCTAGGGGTTCAGGTTGATCGATTTAAGCTAGCAGGCTTCTTTTGGAATAATTTAAGTTTGTAAAAGTTTGTAATAATGTTTAATACTTAGTTTGAGTTTGAATGGTTGGGATTTGAACAATTTGTAATAAGTAGATGTGTTTGGCTTGTGTGCATACTTTAACCTGTTGCGATCCATGGTAGTTGGTAAGTAAGGTCACTGCATATTATTATTATCTTTATTATTGTTATAGGCAGGTTATAATTAAGGTGTGTGTGTGGACCCCAAACTTCTGACCCGGGTTTGGAGGGCGCCACAGGTTTGGTATCAGAGCTACAGGTTATAAGTCACTGACACAAGCCTAGGTTGACGGGAATGGGTAGAGGGTTAGGATTAGAAGTAAGGAATAAAAAGATAGAACGTCGAGAGGTTGAGTGCTTCGGTATAACCGGTATTAGTATAATTTGCGTCATGGTTCGAGATTCTTATATTGGGATATGATTTCAGATAGCAGCGATGGCCGACTCTTTTATTCCCGTATCAGCTGATCACTCAGAGCCTTCAGGTGGAGTGCCATCATCGGATCCACGTCCTGTTATTCCACCAGCATTGGCTATTCTACCTCCACCTATGTTGCAGCCCGTACCACTGCAGGCTATTCCACCTCCAGGCATGAGGCCACCTGTCAGAGGACCCCCACCTGCTGATTTAGGCTTTACTAGTCATTCAGTTATAGGAGTACCTTTCCATTTCTCTTCCTATCCTGTCCCATATCATCAGTTTGAGGCTTGCCTTATGGAGCAGCGATTCCTACAGGATCAGATCCAGGAGTTATTGTATATCATGCGTACCAGAGAGGTTGGGAGTGGTGAGAGGCGACTTAGAGAGAGGCTCCAGACGTTTCGTAGAGCAGCTGCTATGAGGATTGTTGAGGCTAAACATGAGGACATCACTCCTGATTTCCTAGTATTGTGGGCTAAGTGGGTTCTAGAGGAGCTTGAGGAGATTGGAGGTCCAGACTTGCCATGAGCCAGAGATTCAGAGATGGAGATGCTGAGCAGTGTTATTATGGTCGTGTAGTATGTATAGTAGTGTGTAGTGTGTATCAGTAAGCTTTTGAGTTGTATTTATAGACTAGCTATGCTGACTAGTGAGTAGGTTGTTGTACCATTTTGCTTTTACTTTCAAAGCGTCTTTACGCTTGTACTACCCTAAACTTTTGATCTATATATATCAGTACCTTTTTCTTTTTCAACACTGTCATTTACTTTATTACACCTGTTTTACTTTACCTTATTTATTGCACCAGCTATACCCTGTGATACCATGTACCCTGTTTTCCGTAACTGTTTATATTCTGTAAAGAAGCATGCAATTTACTTAGTTACAACTGTTTTCAAAAAGAGATATTTCTGTTTTACAAAACTGTTCTTTTATGCAAAAGATTTGATTCAAAAGCTAAATAAGTTGTTTGATTCTTTACAGAAAAATGCCTCCTACAAGAAATACCCGCACCAACACCCAGAATGAAGAAACCAACAACAATAACAACCAAGATGATACAAATCCAAATGTGAACCCAGGACACATAGACCCAGCAATAGCCCAGATTCTCCAAATCTTGGCCCAACAAACAGTTCACCTGGCACAACAACAAAGGCAGACCAATCCCCAGGTAACTTTCAAAACTTTTCAGGCAGTAAACCCAACAGAATTCAAGGGTTCCTTAGAGCCGATTGAAGCAAAAGTTTGGTTAAAGGAAATAGAAAAGGCATTTGCCTTAGTAAGAGTGAAGGAGGAATAGAAAGTTGAGTTTGCGAGTTACTATCTGAAGAATGAGGCCACCTATTGGTGGGAAATGGTGAAGATATTGGAAGGTACAGATGTTATTACTTGGGAGAAGTTTAAGGAATTGTTTTTAGAAAAGTATTTTCCCCAGTTTGTTCAGGATCAGATGGAGCTGAAGTTTTTAGAATTAAAGCAAGGGAACATGTCGGTGGCAGATTATGAAAGTAAGTTTGAGGAATTGTCAAGGTATGTGCCGTCAAATGTGGATACTGACAGGAAGAAAGCTAAGAGATCCCAGCAAGGCTTGAAGCCATGGATCAGAGGAAAGGTAGCTATTTTTGAGTTGGAGACCTATGCAGGAGTGGTACAGAAGGCCATGATCGCGGAGACAGAGAGTGAGATGTTCCAAAAGGAAAAGGAAAGCAAGAAAAGGAAATTTGAAGGGTATGAGGGCCAGTCACAACCAGGGAAGTTTCCAAATTTTAAGAAGGGCAAGTTTCAGCCAGGGAGGAATTTTAATTTCAGGAGACAAAATGCAAGCGACGGAGGCTAGGGCAACCGTCCAGTTAATGTGAATCAGCCGAATCAGTTGAGAATAACTTTTCCAGATTGTCAAGTATGTGGGAAGAAGCATGGGGGAGTCTGTAATAAGTTAAATGTGGTCTGTTTCAAGTGCAACGAGAAAGGGCACTATTCGAGGGAGTGCCGAAATCAGCCAGCAAGAGAGTCAGTAAATAAGGATCAGCCTATCCGAAATCCAGCAGTGAAGGTTCCAGCCATTGGATTTACGTGCTTCAAATATGGAAAGCCAGGACATATGGCCAGGGTTTACAAGACACCAGCCCCAGTCAGTAATGCATTGGGATTATGGGATCTACCCCAGCAGTGAATGAGACCCCAAGGGCTAGAGTTTTTGGCATGTCTGCGAAGGATGCTATCCAGGATACGGATGTCGTGGCAGGTACGCTTAATGTGAATTCTTTATATGCCAAAGTGTTAATAGATTCGGGAGCAACTCGATCATTTATTTCACAAGATTTTGTTAGTAAGTTAAATTGTCCAGTTGAGTATTTACATGAAATAATGACTGTGGAATTAGCAAATCAAGAACGTATATCTGTTAACCAAGTTTGTGGGAATTGTGAGATTGAGATCTCTGATAGTAAGTTTTGTGTAGATTTGATACCATTTAAGTTAGGGGAGTTTGACGTTATATTAGGGATGGATTGGTTATCTAAGCACGATGCCCAGATAGATTGCCGAAATAAGAAGGTAATGGTGAAGACGCCAGACGAAAGAATAGTAACGTTCAAGAGCCAGAAGCAAGTAAAGAAGTTCTTAACAATGATTCAAGCCAAAAAGTTATTACGGCAAGGATGCGAGCATTTCGTAGCATATGTGATCGACAGAAGTCAGGAGCCAGCAAAACTTGAAGATATTCCAGTAGTGAATGAATTTCCAGACGTGTTTCCCGATGAGTTAACAGGACTTCCTCCAGATAGAGAAATTGAATTTGCAATCGACTTAGCACCTGGAACAGAACCAGTATCCAAAGCTCCGTACAGAATGGCGCCTGTTGAGATGAAAGAACTAGCGAAGCAATTGCAGGAGTTATTAGAGAAAGGAGTAATCAGACCCAGCGTATCCCCGTGGGGAGCCCCGGTGTAACACCCCCAAATCCGGGGTCGGGGATCCGGGTTGTCACGAGTTCCATTTCCCTTAATAACACCCAATCTTAATAATTACCCAACTACTCTGTACTGTGATCCCACAATAAACACACACACCACATGTTATAGTCTCAGAGATGAACATCCAAAAATAACCACAAATCATTTTATTCCACAATTATCTGCCAATACACCTTAAAAGGTTTTCTGAATAAATTTACATTTCTTTGCCATTATTACAATTCATAAATATACATAAATCTGGTACATCAGAAGTTGAAAGCCTAGCCTATTGGTAGTTCCTACCTCAGCTACGGCGGCATCAATGCTTCTAGTAAACTGCGGAACGTCTCCCAATCGCTTGCGAATCGGGAGCTTGGTCATGTTCATCTTTTCTATCTGTTATTGTGTGATGAAAGAAGAAAGCAAGGGTGAGCAGCAAGCCCACCAAAATAATATATATAATGATTAATAGTATATGAGCCTTCTCATAGTACTCATGAAAGTCTTGGTCAAAAGAAATGAACCAAGTTTGATATCTTAATGCGATGAAGTCGCAAAATATTTAGTATATATACATATATACTTTTCAAAATATTGGAAGTCCTCTTCCATGCATAATACACACAGAGTTCCAGTGTATAACTGTATAAAAAAAATATCGTTGCAAGGTGATCTCATATATCTAACCTTGTCTCAACGTTTTTCTGAAAATCTTTGTCATTCATAAGACAATTATTAACTAGATATAAGTTTAAAAGAGGAAGTTACCAAATACTTCACTACACTTATATCATTTATAAAGCTACTTGAACTACCACTGTTCAAAGTATAATGAGCTTTCAACAGTCCATCACATTGATGAGACTGCAAGACAAGATTTGAATAGATTAAATCTTTAAAATATTATTAAAGGAAATGAAGTTATGATATACTTCATTAAGTTCTGATATATATATATATATATATATATATCCACATATACATCTTCCTTTATACATTTCCTGAAAACCTCTGTCATGTTAAGTATGAACAGGGTTTGAAACATCCAATAAATTTGGAAAGGAAAAGAATTTTGGCATAAACCAGATATCTTGCTGATCAGGCAAAGATACCCATAAGTAACCTTTTCTACTAGTAGATGGACGAATTCCCCACTGGTCATCACCCTGGTCTCAATAGGACCTTATGCTGGACTTCCACTCAGCCACTTATGCATTTGATGGACTCCCACTGAGCCACTTACACTATCATGGACGCCCACTGAGCCCATGTTGCTTATGCCGACTCAATAGATGGACTTACTTCCCGAACCTTGGGTAAGTAATCAATTCATTTACCAAAACTGCAACCTTGTTGCGAATATAAAATACACCACAGAGCCGGATCCCTCAGGTTTTGAGCGAGTATTTAAATCTCCTTAAAAAGGAAGATCTTAAATATAAAAATGAGTTTTGGGATCCGCTCTAACTTTTAAAAATCATTTTGAAGACTCGAAAACACTTTAAAGAGTGTTTGGAGTAAAGCTGATTTAATGAAGTAAATCAGTCCCCAGAATATTTAGAAAATGTCTGAATATTATTATTTAAATAATATTCCCATAAAGAATAATCTTTATAAAAATAATTGAAGTAGAAGTATTAAAACTTATACTTGAAACGAGTATTAAATAACCAAAGATATACTTATATGAAAGTACTATCTTTATTTGAATAATCGAAAATAAGTTTGATTTTTGACACCTTATTCTTTAATAAAATAAAGAATATATTGCAGTAATAAGCGGAGTCATAATACCTCGAATGAATATTATAAATAATATTCATAAAATAAAGGAGTCATACATCCTCAAATGAATATCCAAGTAATATCAAATAATAATATAAAAGAGTCATAAGCCCTCAAATAATATTCGAAATAATATTCAATAAATAATATAAAGAGTCATAAGCCCTCGAATGAATATTTAAATAATATTCATTTAATAAAATAAAGAAGTCATAAGCCCTCGAATGAATACTCAAATTAATATTCAATTAAGTAAAATAAAGGTATCGAATAAACCTTATTCGATCAATAGTTTTAAAAACTATATCCATATATATATATATATAAATATATATATATATATAATATACTCGGGAACATCGACTCCCGGTTTAGAAATATGTTCACCTTTTATCCCCTATACTAAGGGTATACGCAACTACTTGCTTATTTCTAGCATAGGTATTATGCAACTATAAGCATTGAAATCAACTGATAGATAACCAGATTACGAAACAGACATGCATATATACCATATCAGCATGCTCCAATATATCGCAAAATTTGCTAATAACAATCATGCACTATCACAAGATAATGCATATACACATATACATCACCACAACAGTTATAACGGGTAGAAAACTTGCCTGAGTGACTTGGGGTGATAAAAGGCTCGGGACGAGTCTGGTAACCTATAAACAACAAGTAAGTTGGAATTAAACCAAAGTCACTTGTAAATCTATACTTTAACTAACTTAGACTCTAACGCTTGTTTTGCGCTTACTGACTCGCTTAAGTCACTCGGGTACCCTCGGCTCAACCATTTTTAATAATTTAACCTTTACGAGTTTTAAGGCGATTCCTTTGTGAGTGTCTTACCAACTGCCTAACACACTTACCATAAATGTTTCATGCATTAATTAACCCTTTTTGGTCTTTAACCTTTGTTTCAAAGTAAGGCGAGGGGAAAAGTTTCGTTCGCGAAACGCCGTTACTTGAAACGGTCATTTCTCCTAAACCGTGCATCGGAATCGAACGAACTACATATCAAAACGAAGCTCGTAACATGAGCTATCTAAACATGGCAATGGTCAAAATCTAGCAGGGGGTTCTCGGGTCCTAATGTTATGCACAAAAACAGTCTAAAGAAAATCGGACGTTTACGCGATTTCCCAATTTAAAGCCATTCAAAACCAACCCAATTCAACCTCAAACCAAACATACAACCAACATCCATCCTTATCACATCATAACAAGCCCAACCAATTCCATTTTAACATTCATACTTATGCCTAAGCTTAACTTTAACCATACTTAAGTTCTTTTAATCAAAACAACAACATCTACCATTCCATTTCACTACCATTTCAAATCCCAAACTCTAAATCACAACATCAAGCTACAATATCACCCTACTAATCAAAATCATCTTATAATACATAGGAATCTAGGGTTTGGAGATGATATACCTTCCTTGAAGTGGTGGGAGGAGCTAGGAAGCCTTAAGAAGCTTTGAGAAGTCTTAGGAATGCTTGGATCTTCAAGGAAAACAAGAAAAACTTCAAGTTAAAAACTTGAAAACACTATTCATTGTCTTCTTCTTTGATTAAAAAGCCGAGAGCATGAAGAACAATGCCTTGGTTTCTTTTTGATTTTGATGAAAAATGATTTGCTTGGCTTGGTTGGTTTGATTTTTGTGTTTGTTTTAGTAAATTACCTAGTTGCCCTTGATTTTGTGTGGTTAAAAAGTTACCACATCTCCTTCCTTCCCATGTCATGCTTGTGTCATCCTCATGATGTCATCCTCCCCTCCTTGTCCTCTTCTCATTGGTTGGGTGACATCATCCTCTCTAATCCCTTTGATTAACTTCCTAATTGTTTGCCTAATGACCGCTGATCTGTTATACGGTTCGCTTAATTTTCGTTTTCGTTTATCGTTTGAAGGATCATACCCGGGATCTTATTACTTAGGTTCCCTTAACCTTTCTAAATACATTATTTTCCTTTTTATGATCCTCTCTTATAATCCTTTAATTTAAATCCTTCGTATCCTGTTACCTTATACTCAATTCTCTCCGTATCTAGTGTATTTCCGGGAAAAATCAAAGTGTTCGGAAATTGGATTCTGACGATCTTTACATACACTCATATATCACATAGAGTACTGATAAAATCTCAGAATATCCATAACAGAACCCCTACATAGTGTGGCATGAAAAGTTTCCTCATTCAGCAAAAACACTATTCATAAGGGTTTCAAAATTTCCCAAAAATTGGGGTTATTACAGTCTCCCCTCCTTAAAAGGATTCCGTCCCGGAATCAAATTGAAAATAAATAGGGATACTCTCTTAGCATTGCACTGTCTAACTCTCGAGTAAATTTTCCCACATTGTGGTCCTACCACCAAACTCCGCCTAGTTTGATAACCCTTCTCCTAAGTACTTGTTCCTTTTTACTCTATAACCCTTCCTGGTTGCTCCATATAGGTTACGTCTGGTTGCATGTCTATGCGCTCATATGCCCCTAATTATCTGGCATCCGAATTACACTTCCTTAACATTGATACGTGAAACACGTTATGACTTGCTACATGTTCTGGGGTAAGGCTAGCCCATATGCTAACTTCTCAATACTTCTTAATATATCCAAGGGTCCAACAATTGGTGGACTTAGCTTTCCTTTCTTTCCGAATCTCATTAACCCCTTCCAAGGGAATACCTATAACAACACTAGGTCCCCTACTTCCCATTCCTTGTCCTTTCGTGTTAAATCAACATACTTTTTATGTCCATCTTGGGCTACTACCAGCCGTCCTCTGATTAGATCTATTATATCCTTGGTCCTTTGGACCACTACTGGTCTGAGCATCTTGCGCTCTACAACTTCATCCTAACATAAGGGAGATCGACATTATCTTCCCTCAAGGATCTCATAAGGCGACATCTCGATAATGACATATGATCTATTGTCGTAAGAAAACTCAATCCGTGTTAACTGATCATTCCAATTTCTTTCAAGTCTATTGCACAGACTCTCATTATAGCTTTTAACATTAGAGCTTTTGCTTCTCAATACCCATTCTTTTCCAGTTCGCAATCGCTATTACCTTCCGTTCCTAATATTATACTGGTTATACCTTTGGCTCGTTAGCGTTCTATAACCTTTTAATAACCACGTCAACCTTAGTATCATGAATGTGTTTCCATTCCGAATACCACCAAAACTTTATTACTCCTTTTTCAGCTGTTTCTATTTTCGAAAGCTTAATCCTTCATATAGAAGTAAAGGAATTTGTTGAGAGATCACTATGATCATGAACACTTGTTATATCACATAGTTAGTACAGAAGGTGGCCAGCCTTTAGTACTTGACAAGCAATTAAACAATAGATGGTATCCTACTAGGCTTCTATCACACAGATAGATAGTCACTCGGCAATACCTCCCCTTTCTGGAAGGGTTGTTCTTCTCAGCTTACATGAAATGAAAAGAAGAGAAAAGAACGAATTGAAGAGAATTGTATATATGAAAAAATATACTGCCACAAAATATATGGCTTGGAACCTACCTCTGAACTATAGAGGTTTGTCATAGGAGAACGAAACATATGAGTATTTATATCAACATCAAGTATTATAGCATCGTATTTCACATGCCTAAATATTTGCTATTCCGTCCATCATTCTATGGACCCATGCTCTTCCTCGAGCTTATACACAATCACCTTTGAAACTCCCTCGATTTCGAAAATCGAACCTGGGATCTCATTCTAGACATCATCGTTACTAGAGTTCTATGCTTGCACCGCAACCTTCCTCGTATAATAATACGACTCTCTATTGATAAGAAAGAATAAATATACAATAGGTAGATACTCTACTTAATTAGTCTATCAATGATAACTTATACACTACCACGACCCGATTAGTGGTACTCAATCTCAACACCCATTCCAATACAACTCTCACGGTTGTAATCAGCTCAATACTCGCAAAATCATTGCTGCCTTACCATGGTCCACCACTGACCTACTGTAGTCATTCATTTTCCATGAAGTCTTAATAGCTAACCATACGGAGTCCATACATGTCGTATCAAATCCTTCTAAGGAGGTAACATAATCATCATTCATGATTCATGGAGTACACTCCTGATTCTGACATACATACATGACATGAAGCAGATAAAATTTGCAGAAGAGTTTTGCTCAAAGCAACGATAGCAGGTTAATACCATTCTTAATCATATGCCTTTAATAGAAGACTTAACTCAAAGGTTTGTTTAGTCCTTTTTGAAATATGGTCCTGGCTTATCTCAAGATAGTATCTTCTGAGATAGATAGCCCGCTCATGGCGATTACACGAATTAAACCTTTATCAACTACTATTACGGTTGGGTATTGCACAGTCATCAGAAGGAATGACAATCTTCCAACCCAAAATACATCCATCACAGCTTTGACCATCATCACTGTATCCCTCTCGCACGAGCGCCTATAATTATCCTCTTATATTTAAAGTGTCGGCCACCTCTTTGGCCTTTCCTGATAGTAATATTTCCTTACAATCATGTCGTCTTAACCACTTTCACTAATTTTCTACCCTATTTCCGATCACTGCTTGAGTGAAGATGTTTTCCTTAAAATCAGATGGGTAAAAAAAATATCACCATTTTTCCATAAGTTATTGCCTCAGTCTTTAGAGGCTAATCACTGTCAAGACTGACTCTCAATCATACTTAGAACATCTTTTATCCTAGGCCCTAATTGCCCTGAACAATTTCGACCTTTACTGGTTCGATTCATACTTTCTCATGGTTTAACACGTGCCCCACTTGGCATCATTATAATTACGTCATATTTCCTTTATCCATATTTCTATTCTTGAGAATTTTGAATATTACCTTTTTCCTTGTAAAACCTCTAAGGTTATCCTTAAATCCTTCATCAGGTACACCCTAGGCACAGGGCATATCAAGATACCATTTATTAATACCAGGATCATAGTCTATATACTTCTGAAAAAATTTCTCCATTGATCCTTAAAGGTTGTTATTACATTAATCCTTTCCAATTCATACTGTCAAAACTCATATTATCCCTTTTAAGGGTGAAATGCCAACCTTTATGCATTCCCCTAGGATTCATTTTAAGTTACCGCTGTTCTATCCTTAATTCCACCTTTAAAAGGTACCTGCATCCTTCCATGGATAAATCAAGTCATATATCCCGGATAAGGGTGTCTTATTCAATCATTCCCACCTCGATAGTATATGTTTAATTTCACAATAACATCTGTATTCAAAATGGGGTCAATCAATATGGCCTCCATAAGATAACAATGGTTATCCGCTTGTCTTGCCTAATTTGGTAACGATAACAAGGATGTTCTAGAAGATATTGGTCGTGTTCAACGTGAACTTCTTCTTAATAATTCCTTAGTTACTTTTGTTGTTTATCTCAACAGTCACCTCAATGTTGGGATATCTTTCATACCTGGCGTCTCCCTTTCTGGGTATCAAGCCACCGGTCTTACACTTCACATTCTTGAAGGTCACTTCCTTCATCCAATTTTCCTAATTTCTTACTTCCTTGTCTCCTCAGTCTATCCGCGTCTCATTATTTATCCTTCAAACTATCTCAAGGTTTCCTCAAATCCTCCCAACTTACAGGGGGTAAACTATATATATCTCTTATGCCTTCAACCATCAACTTTAACTCATGGTGAATCACCCTCATCCTGACGAATGCATACTTTTCTATGTCTATTGCTACGAGTCTTTAGAGTTTCCTCATACCCAACTCCCTTATCATTCCTCAAACTCTATTACCGTTATATTCCTTTCCACTTCAATTTCTTTTTATTTTCCTTTCTCTTATCATTATTTCATGAACCAACACAACATAAGCATTGATTTCAAACATCCCGTCATTCTGGATTCGTGTCTTCAGAACGAATCTTGACAACTTTTACATCTTAGATTCATAATTCATCATACTCGTCTGCCTTTGTTCTGGCTCTAAAGCTTTTACACTATCTCCTTATCTTTGGGAATTACTTTCCCGAAAACAATTGACTGAACTTAAATCAGTTTATTATAATCTCTTGCTCCGTGCCTTCCTTGGTCTTTCACCAGCGGGTGGTCTCTTTCTTAGGAGGGTAAGTGACAAAACAGTCTTTTGTGGTTCGTCAATCATTCAGAATCTCAAATGATTCCTCTATTTTCTTTAGCCAGGCTCTTGCCTCGACTAGGTCAACCTGTTCCTTGGAACTCTGAGAGCTTAGAGACTTAAAGCTCCTGAAAGAATTTCCTATCGCATTGTTTCCTCAAGGTGGTGGTTGGGGATAATAGTCTAAGTTCTGTCTAGACAGGTCCATAAATTGCCGTATAGGAGTACCGTCTCGGGTCTCCTTTCCTTACTCGACTTTTTGTTTCCTTAGTATGAAATGTTTCAACCTTCTCCCATAATCGGGGTTATCTTATACATTAAAAACCTTGTTTTCCACTCTATTATGTTATGGGTTCTTTCTTTCTTGATGGCAACCTCCCTGACTATCACATTCTGGGTTTGCCCTAAATCCTATTCCTCAAATTATGGCTCTCATCTAAGTTCTCATCCTTAAGCTCTTGAACTTTCGGAACCCAAATTCTATAGGAATACCTCATTATTCCCTTATCATCTTTCTCGGTATTAATCTCATATTTATTTGTTGGCTCTCTGCCTTCATTCATCACCTTTTTCTGGCACAATATGCTCTTTTCCAATAATTCGGTCTCTATTGCAATCTCAAACAGCTTTTCGGTACCGGCTCCGGTTACCTTCACTACTATTTCCATTCTCTCAAAATCTCTTATCAATTCTCCCAAAGACATTATCATCTTGAGTCTCTCCTTTTTACTAAGGGCATCAGCCACCACATTGGCTTTCCCCGAATGATACAGAATCTCCCAATCATAATTCTTGATTAGCTCTAACCGCCTCCTCGGGCGTATGTTGAGCTCTTTCTACGTAAAAATGTACTAGAGCTCCTATGGTTTGTGAATCTCACACTTCTCTCCATATAAGTAGTGCCTCAAATCTTTAGGGCAAAACTATTGCCACGAGCCCAAGCTCATGGGTGGGGATATCGAATTTTAAATTTCCTTAATTGTCTTGACGCAGACGCGATTATCTTGCTGTGCTATATAAGAAGCACCCTAATTCCTTATGCGAAGCGTCACTTACAAATCACAAAATCTCCTTTTTCCATCCGGCAACGCCAACATAGGGTCCATCACCAACCTTTGCTTCAGTTCTTAAAAGTTGTTCTTGCATTTCTCTGTCTATTCGAACTTCTCAGTCTTATGAGTAAGCCGCGTTAAAGGGGCTACTATCTTTACAAACTTGAACGAACCTCCGGTAGTGACCGACCAATCCTACCTCTGGTAGTAGACCTAACCATGGTCATCAATTCATCAGTGGTTCTTTATTCATTCTTGTCAGGATCCTCCATGGGATCCTCCTCAGCAACTATCCCTTCTAGGACAACATTCTCAACCGCTACATCCTCAATATCAACATCATCCGGTCCTGTATTAGGACACTCTATCGGATCCACAATCCGATCTCCAATTAGTAATAAACATCATCACGCTATTGCTCCTCAACCTCAGGGTTCAGAGTCCCGCTACCATCTACGATAACGAACTACGCTTCTATCACGATATTTATAAGGGTTCCCATAAGGGTTTTAACTGTCAGTGCTACGTTAGGTAGCCCGACTATGAACTTGGCAAGAGTTCTTATTATCTTAGTGAACTTATTATCTTAACGTCCCATCATCTCTAAGGTTTATAACGCTTGGCTCTGATACCATTTCTATAACACCCCCAAATCCGGGGTCGGGGATCCGGGTTGTCACGAGTTCCATTTCCCTTAATAACACCCAATCTTAATAATTACTCAACTACTCTGTACTGTGATCCCACAATAAACACACACACCACACGTTATAGTCTCAAAGATGAACATCCAAAAATAACCACAAATCATTTTATTCCACAATTATCTGCCAATACACCTTAAAAGGTTTTCTGAATAAATTTACATTTCTTTGCCATTATTACAATTCATAAATATACATAAATCTGGTACATCAGAAGTTGAAAGCCTAGCCTATTGGTAGTTCCTACCTCAGCTACGGCGGCATCAATGCTTCTAGTAAACTGCGGAACGTCTCCCAATCGCTTGCGAATCGGGAGCTTGGTCCTGTTCATCTTTTCTATCTGTTGTTGTGTGATGAAAGAAGAAAGCAAGGGTGAGCAGCAAGCCCACCAAAATAATATGTATAATGATTAATAGTATATGAGCCTTCTCATAGTACTCATGAAAGTCTTGGTCAAAAGAAATGAACCAAGTTTGATATCTTAATGCGATGAAGTCGCAAAATATTTAGTATATATACATATATACTTTTCAAAATATTGGAAATCCTCTTCCATGTATAATACACACAGAGTTCCAGTGTATAACTGTATAAAAAAAATATCGTTGCAAGGTGATCTCATATATCTAACCTTGTCTCAACGTTTTTCTGAAAATCTTTATCATTCATAAGACAATTATTAACTAGATATAAGTTTAAAAGAGGAAGTTACCAAATACTTCACTACACTTATATCATTTATAAAGCTACTTGAACTACCATTGTTCAAAGTATAATGAGCTTTCAACAGTCCATCACATTGATGAGACTGCAAGACAAGATTTGAATAGATTAAATCTTTAAAATATTATTAAAGGAAATGAAGTTATGATATACTTCATTAAGTTCTGATATATATATATATATATATCCACATATACATCTTCCTTTATACATATCCTGAAAACCTCTGTCATGTTAAGTATGAACAGGGTTTGAAACATCCAATAAATTTGGAAAGGAAAAGAATTTTGGCATAAACCAGATATCTTGCTGATCAGGCAAAGATACCCATAAGTAACCTTTTCTACTAGTAGATGGACGAATTCCCCACTGGTCATCACCCTGGTCTCAATAGGACCTTATGATGGACTGCCACTCAGCCACTTATGCATTTGATGGACTCCCACTGAGCCACTTACACTATCATGGACGCCCACTGAGCCCATGTTGCTTATGCCGACTCAATAGATGGACTTACTTCCCGAACCTTGGGTAAGTAATCAATTCATTTACCAAAACTGCAACCTTGTTGCGAATATAAAATACACCACAGAGCCGGATCCCTCAGGTTTTGAGCGAGTATTTAAATCTCCTTAAAAAGGAAGATCTTAAATATAAAAATGAGTTTTGGGATCCGCTCTAACTTTTAAAAATCATTTTGAAGACTCGAAAACACTTTAAAGAGTGTTTGGAGTAAAGCTGATTTAATGAAGTAAATCAGTCCCCAGAATATTTAGAAAATGTCTGAATATTATTATTTAAATAATATTCCCATAAAGAATAATCTTTATAAAAATAATTGAAGTAGAAGTATTAAAACTTATACTTGAAACGAGTATTAAATAACCAAAGATATACTTATATGAAAGTACTATCTTTATTTGAATAATCGAAAATAAGTTTGATTATTGACACCTTATTCTTTAATAAAATAAAGAATATATTGCAGTAATAAGCGGAGTCATAATACCTCGAATGAATATTATAAATAATATTCATAAAATAAAGGAGTCATACATCCTCAAATGAATATCCAAGTAATATCCAATAATAATATAAAAGAGTCATAAGCCCTCGAATAATATTCGAAATAATATTCAATAAATAATTTAAAGAGTCATAAGCCCTCGAATGAATAGTTAAATAATATTCATTTAATAAAATAAAGAAGTCATAAGCCCTTGAATGAATACTCAAATTAATATTCAATTAAGTAAAATAAAGGTATCGAATAAACCTTATTCGATCAATAGTTTTAAAAACTATATCCATATATATATATAAATATATATATATATATAATATACTCGGGAACATCGACTCCCGGTTTAGAAATATGTTCACCTTTTATCCCCTATACTAAGGGTATACGCAACTACTTGCTTATTTCTAGCATAGGTATTATGCAACTATAAGCATTGAAATCAACAGATAGATAACCAGATTACGAAATAGACATGCATATATACCATATCAGCATGCTCCAATATATCGCAAAATTTGCTAATAACAATCATGCACTATCACAAGATAATGCATATACACATATACATCACCACAACAGTTATAACGGGTAGAAAACTTGCCTGAGCGACTTGGGGTGATAAAAGGCTCGGGACGAGTCTGGTAACCTATAAACAACAAGTAAGTTGGAATTAAACCAGAGTCACTTGTAAATCTATACTTTAACTAACTTAGACTCTAATGCTTGTTTTGCGCTTACTGACTCGCTTAAGTCACTCGGGTACCCTCGGCTCCACCATTTTTAATAATTTAACCTTTACGAGTTTTAAGGCGATTCCTTCGTGAGTGTCTTACCAACTGCCTAACACACTTACCATAAATGTTTCATGCATTAATTAACCCTTTTTGGTCTTTAACCTTTGTTTCAAAGTAAGGCGAGGGGAAAAGTTTCGTTCGCGAAACGCCGTTACTTGAAACGGTCGTTTCTCCTAAACCGTGCATCGGAATCGAACGAACTACATATCAAAACGAAGCTCGTAACATGAGCTATCTAAACATGGCAATGGTCAAAATCAAGCAGGGGGTTCTCGGGTCCTAATGTTATGCACAAAAACAGTCTAAAGAAAATCGGATGTTACGACGGCTATGTTTACGCGATTTCCCAATTTAAAACCATTCAAAACCAACACAATTCAACCTCAAACCAAACATATAACCAACATCCATCCTTATCACATCATAAAAACCCCAACCAATTCCATTTTAACATTCATACTTATGCCTAAGCTTAACTTTAACCATACTTAAGTTCTTTTAATCAAAATAACAACATCTACCATTCCATTTCACTACCATTTCAAATCCCAAACTCTAAATCACAACATCAAGCTACAATATCACCCTACTAATCAAAATCATCTTATAATACATAGGAATCTAGGGTTTGGAGATGATATACCTTCCTTGAAGTGGTGGGAGGAGCTAGGAAGCCTTAAGAAGCTTTGAGAAGTCTTAGGAATGCTTGGATCTTCAAGGAAAACAAGAAAAACTTCAAGTTAAAAACTTGAAAACACTATTCATTGTCTTCTTCTTTGATTAAATGAAGAAGATTGAGAAGGAATTGATGGCTTAAACTCATGATATAGCCCTAACTATGCATAAGGATGATTAGGGAATTATCTTACCAATTTAGGAGGCTTGGATCTTGAGTTTTGAAATTCCTTGCCTTTGGAATAGTAAAAAGCCGAGAGCATGAAGAACAATGCCTTGGTTTTTTTTTGATTTTGATGAAAAATGATTTGCTTGGCTTGGTTGGTTTGATTTTTGTGTTTGTTTTAGTAAATTACCTAGTTGCCCTTGATTTTGTGTGGTTAAAAAGTTACCACATCTCCTTCCTTCCCATGTCATGCTTGTGTCATCCTCATGATGTCATCCTCCCCTCCTTGTCCTCTTCTCATTGGTTGGGTGACATCATCCTCTCTAATCCCTTTGATTAACTTCCTAATTGTTTGCCTAATGACCGCTGATCTGTTATACGGTTCGCTTAACTTTCGTTTTCGTTTATCGTTTGAAGGATCATACCCGGGATCTTATTACTTAGGTTCCCTTAACCTTTCTAAATACATTATTTTCCTTTTTATGATCCTCTCTTATAATCCTTTAATTTAAATCCTTCGTATCCTGTTACCTTATACTCAATTCTCTCCGTATCTAGTGTATTTCCGGGAAAAATCAAAGTGTTCGGAAATTGGATTCTGACGATCTTTACATACACTCATATATCACATAGAGTACTGATAAAATCTCAGAATATCCATAACAGAACCCCTACATAGTGTGGCATGAAAAGTTTCCTCATTCAGCAAAAACACTATTCATAAGGGTTTCAAAATTTCCCAAAAATTGGGGTTATTACACCCGGTATTATTTGTCAAGAAGAAAGATGGAAGCATGAGACTGTGCATCGACTATAGAGAACTCAATAAGCTTACAATCAAGAACAAGTATCCGTTACCTAGGATTGACGATTTGTTTGACCAACTGAAGGGAGCCAAGTACTTCTCCAAAATTGATTTAAGATCAGGATATCATCAACTGAAGATCAAGCCAGAAGATATACCAAAGACAGCTTTCAGAACGAGGTATGGACATTATGAATTTCTAGTAATGTCTTTTGGATTGACTAATGCCCCGGCAGCGTTTATTGATTTAATGAACATAATTTTCAAGGAGTATTTTGACAAGTTCGTTATTGTATTTATAGACGATATTTTAATTTATTCAAAGACGGAAGAGGATCATGCGGAACATTTAAGGACAACTTTGGAGATTTTAAGGAAAAAGAAGGTATATGCTAAATTCTCGAAGTGTGAGTTTTGGTTACAGGAGGTTCAGTTCTTAGGACACATAGTCAGTAATGAAGGGATCAAAGTGGACCCGGCAAAGATCTAGGCAATTACGAATTGGGAGAGACCGAGAACACCCACCGAGGTAAGAAGTTTCTTGGGATTGGCGGGATATTATCGTCGATTCATCCAGAATTTCTCAAGGATTGCAATACCACTGACAAAGCTTACACGCAAGAATGAAAAGTTTATATGGAATGACAAGTGCGAAGGAAGTTTTCAGGAATTAAAGCGAAGATTAATCACGGCACCTGTTTTGTCACTCCCAGACGATCAAGGGAACTTCGTAATTTATAGTGATGCTTCTCATAAAGGACTAGGATGTGTTTTAATACAGAATGAAAAGGTGATTGTGTATGCGTCAAGGCAATTGAAGCCACACAAACAAAAGTATCCTACTCATGATTTGGAGCTAGCAGCCATAGTTTTCGCTTTGAAGATTTGGAGACATTATCTGTATGGAGAAAAGTGCGAGATTTTCACGGATCACAAAAGCTTAAAGTACATATTCACACAGAAGGAACTTAATATGAGGCAAAGGAGATGGTTAGAATTGATCAAGGATTATGACTGCTCGATTAATTATCATCCCGGTAAAGCGAATGTTGTAGCAGATGCATTAAGTCGGAAGAAAAGGTTAAATGAGTTATCAGTACCTGAAGAGATATATAAGGAATTTCAGAAATTGGAATTGGAGATTAGAGTTTGCAAGCCTGAGGAAGCGAAAGTGTACAATATGACTTTCCAACCGGAGTTATTGGAGAAAATAAAGAAATGTCAGGAAGATGTAATGGATCAAGATATGAATCGTTTGGTATCTGAAGAATTATGCACACAAAAGGATGATCAAGGTATTCTGAGGTTATCATCTAGAATTTGGATTCCACCGGTGACGGAGTTAAAGAATAAAATTTTACAAGAGGCATATAGTTCAAGATATTCCATCCATCCAGGGAGTACCAAAATGTACAGGGATTTAAAGGAAAATTATTGGTGGCCAGATATGAAGAGGGAAATTACGGAATGGGTTAGTAAATGTTATACCTGTCAAAGAGTTAAAGCAGAGCATCAGAGACCAAGCGGATTGCTACAGCCATTGGAGATTCCAGAGTGGAAGTGGGAACATATTGCCATGGATTTTATAGTTGGATTACCAAGGACAAGGGCTAATCATGATGCCATTTGGGTTATAGTGGACAGACTTACCAAGTCAGCTCATTTTCTGCCTATAAATGAAAGATTTTCGCTCGACAAGTTAGTCCATATGTACCTGAAGGAAATCGTAGTTCGTCATGGAATTCTAGTGTATATTGTATCTGATCGAGATCCAAGGTTTAATTCAAGATTTTGGAAGAGTTTTCAAGAATGTTTGGGAACAAGACTAAATATGAGTACAGCCTATCACCCCCAGACGGATGGCCAAAGTGAAAGGACGATCCAGATAATCGAGGACATGTTACGTGTTTGTGCAATTGATTTCAAAGGAAGTTGGGACGAGCATTTACCTCTGGTAGAGTTTGCTTATAACAACAGTTATCACGCCAGCATTGGAATGCCACCCTATGAAGCCCTTTATGGACGCAAATGTAGATCTCCAGTATATTGGGACGAAGTAGGAGAACGCAAAGTACTTGGACCTGAATTGGTGCAGCAAACAAAGGAAGTTGTTGAAGTAATTCAGAAAAGATTGATAGCAGCACAAGACCGTCAAAGGAAATATGCAGACCAGTCAAGGAAGGACATGGAATTTGAAGAAGGAAGCTTGGTATTACAGAAAGTATCACCATGGAAAGGACTAACGAGGTTTGGAAAGAAAGGGAAGCTAAGCCCAAGATATGTCGGACCTTTTGAGATCCTAAAGCGCGTTGGCAAAGTAGCTTACGAGTTGGCGTTACCACCGCACATGGAGCACATTCACAATGTTTTTCACGTATCAATGCTTAAGAAGTACAATCCAGACTCCAAGCATGTAATAGAATATGAGCCAATAGAGCTTCAGGAAGATTTGTCATATGTAGAGAGTCCGATAAAGATTCTAGAGGAGAGAGAGAAAGTATTGAGAAATAAAGTGGTAAAGTTAGTAAGAGTCTTGTGGAGAAACCCAAAGGTTGAAGAGTCAACCTGGGAGTTAGAAAGTGATATAAGAGAAAAGTATCCTCATTTGTTTTCTTAGGAGATTTTGAGGACAGAATCCTTTTAAGGGGGGGAGGATGTAATATCTGATATATATCGTGTAATTATGTTGTTAATAAATGATTAATATATGTGTTTAGTATCCATTATGTGAACTAATTGTTAAGTGTTATCTGTGTTTGGATTTTTAAAAATAATATTAATTGAGTATTTTAATTTTTATATGTCCAAAATAAAATATAGATAATTGTCATATCTTCCTAATTATTTTTATGTTGATTTATGGATTTATAAGGATCATATGAAATTTATAAAAAAAATTTCTGAGTATTTAAAATCTATTTTATAAAAACGGGAACCAACCGACGTCATCCGTTGTTACGCTTTTGGAACCCGAAACTCTTCCGAGAACTCCTTCCTAACCTAATTGTAATATTCCGAGCATATTCCATGTTTCGACTTTTTCGATCCGGCGTACGGTTTGTCCTGCGCGGGTCCCGGCGTAACATTTTCGATACAATATTCATTTCGGTAAATCAATAAAACCCGTATTTTCGATAAACGGGAGCTTTTCATTAAATTATCCCAATTATCACCTCGTAATACGTGTAACTAGGCGCCGAGACCAAGACCGCAGTACAAATTGTACTGGTTTGGATAATTATCCCGAAAACCGATACCGTTTGGATCAATTTTTATAAATAAACGTACCGTTTTATATCCGGAATGATCCAACGGGATACTAATTTTCCGTAATTATAAATAGCCTTTTCCCGTATTTTATTTCGTATCAAAATCATTTGCAGATAGTAATTATAAAATTTTCCAGAGAAAAACCCTAATTACATAAACTGTTCTAAGAATCAAACCGCAAAACGAAGGCGTTACCGATCTCTGTTTTCAAAGCTTGAGTACTCAATCCAAAGGTTTTGAAGTGTTCTACCAGATTCTGAGCTTCGTTTTACTGCAGAATTCAAGGGTATTTTTCTATATTTTTATTTATTTTCGAATTAATTTTATTAAAAATATGAATTTTTGTTCGGATGATTGTTTGTATGATTTGATGATTGCATGTTGTAGAGCTTGTTTTCCTGATGATTTTGATATATTATACGTCTGATTTGGAGTTCAATAACATGTTCAAATTTAAGTTTGATTTTCGAATTTTAAAATTAGGGTTTATAACCCGTATGAATGTTCTTAATTGAAATTTGGGGGTTTCTTATTTTGGAATAGATAAATGTTGTGGTATAGTGGGTTGTGTTCTCTGTGAAATTTGCAATCCAGTCGTTTAAGTTTCATGAATCAACGAGGTCTGTAGAGAAGGGAGTTGTGTTTTGAATATTTTCGAAGTTCGCCGGAAACTGGCAAACTTCCCGGCCATTTTTCAGCCAACTCAGGGATTGTTAGGTTGTTTTGATTGCATGGTTGTGTTCCTGGTAATTTGTAGATGTGATCTGGAGCTTGTGGTAAGGTGAGGAGGCCGGAATCGTGTTTTCCGGCCACCCCTGCATTTTCCGGCGACGGGAGTGTAAAATTGCAGTTTGATAATTTAACTTTTGGGGACGATGCAGTTTGGTCCCTGAAGTTTCCAGAATTTGCAAATTTAGGATTTCTATTTACAAATTATTTAAAAATCATATTTCCTATTTATTTTTATTATAAAAATTCGTTTTTAATTTCTGAAAATTCCAAAAATTATTATTTTAATTTCGAAAATTATTTTTAATTCAAAAATAAATCTGAATTAATTAGTTAATTAATTTCAGTTAATTTTTAATTGATTAATTGGTCAATTAATTCAAAAATTAATTGATTAATTGATTTAATTAATTATTAATTGATTTTAATTAATTATTTAATTTGATTTAATTATTTAAAAATGATTTAAAAATTCCGAAAAATAGTTTCGAGCTTTAAAATATTATTCTAAATTATTTCCAAGGCTCGATAATTATTATAAAATTGTTTTGGAGCCAGAATTGGCCAACCGAACTCTGTTTATTACCCCGAAATTGATCCAAAGACCCGTTTTAATTCCGAAAATGTTTTAAAAATCATTTTAAATACCTGAAAGCATGTTTATGACCCGAGACTTATTTATAAATTATATATCATTGATTATGTGACGTATTATGTGTTATATGTGACTTGTTGGTTGACTGTCGGTCTGTATATTCGATATTTACTTGATCATTGCATAACTTTCAATCCGTTAATCGGATTTGGGTAAAACGAAGGGTAGATAGAAGTATGTGTTGAATAGAATCATATGAGTTGAATATTGATAGATGCTTATGATATGTGAGCAGAAGAGGCAAGACGTAGGAAAGGGAAACAGATAGTTGAGGAGTAAGGCGGTTGAGATTGGAAGCCAGTACAGTATAGTAAGCTAATACCAGGCAAGTGTTCTGAACTTTCTCGAGATATTGTAGTACTTGGTAGTCCTGTTGATAGTGCAAGTGCTTTGAAGTACTGAAACCCAAACCCTGATTCTAGTTATTGTTCTTGAGCCGTAAACCCTATTCTTTCTAAGCCATTGATTATTGCATACCCAAAGACGAACCTCAAGTATACGATACTACTCCACAAATACATACAAACTAAATACCAAACACTGAATCGAATTACCCACACACTCAAACCATTGTATCCTATGCTTTGAAAGGCAAAATCCTTGAAACCTTGAAACACTGATTCCTTTGTTATCCAATTCTTTCATTACCCAACAGCTAAGCTTTGAAAATGCCATATTGATCCTCATGAACTCTGAAACCATTTCATTAATAAACATCCAATGTTGTTAATGAATCTGTGTATTGTTTATTGTTGCTTATTCTGTTATTATGCTAGAATTGGATTATTTTTTAATAAAATTATGGACCAGATTCGTGGTCAGACCATATAATGATCAAGTTAGGCCAATGTATGCCTTGGATCCAGTAGTTAGAGCAATGTTGTGTGCTTTGCTCGGGGTTAGTGTGTGACTGATCAGCAGCCTAACCTTGGTTTCTAAAATAAAAGCATACTATCCAATTCTAAATCATAATGCATTGTTCACTTGATATCATAACCATATTTACCTGATGATCATTATTCTCAGTTTTGTCATTGTGACTTGCTGAGCTAGTTAGCTCATTTGTGCGATGTTGTTTATATTCTTTCCAGTTAAAAAGGAACAAGTTGGTAGCGAGGATCCCCAGTCCAGCGCGAGAGCTAGGGGTTCAGGTTGATCGAGTTAAGCTAGCAGGCTTCTTTTGGAATAATTTAAGTTTGTAAAAGTTTGTAATAATGTTTAATACTCAGTTTGAGTTTGAATGGTTAGGATTTGAACGGTTTGTAATAAGTAGATGTGTTTGGCTTGTGTGCATACTTTAACATGTTGTGATCCATGGTAGTTGGTAAGTAATGTCACTGCATATTATTATTATCTTTATTATTGTTATAAGCAGGTTATAATTAAGGTGTGTGTGGACCCCAAACTTCTGACCCGGGTTTGGAGGGCGGCACAAATTCTCTCTTAACCAGAGAGTTCATTGTCTTGAAGTTCAAGTACGAGAGCTTCTTGTGCCATTGTCAACTTTGTTCTGATGAAGCTTTGCTGTAGAAACATCTGATTACTCCATCACAGGTAGACTTCAAGTCAGCTACGTACAAATTACCTTTCCTCGTTCCCTGTAAAGCAAGCTTCTCATCTTTCCTGTGAGTGATCAAACATCTTTCTGGCCTGAAATCAATATTGTATCCTTTGTCACAAAACTGACTGATGCTCAGAAGATTATGCTTCAATCCTTCCACAAGAGAGATGTTTTCAATGATGAAATTGCCAATTTCTAAATTGCCATATCCCTTAGTAAATCCTTTGTTGTCATCTCCAAAGGTAACTATAGGTCCAGCTTTCTCAACCATATCTGTGAGCAGGGACTTTTCTCTGGACATGTGTCTAGAACAACCACTATCCATAATCCACATGATCTTTTCTTTTCTTACTTTACCCTGCAAACATAGATTGATTAAGAAGACTTTGGTACCCAAGATTTCTTGGGTCCTGAAGGTTTAGGGGTAGAAACAGGATCAACAAATGAAACCTTAACAGACTTAGCTTTCATTTTGACTGGCTACTTCTCAGTGTTAGTCTCAATAGAGTTGTCGGACTTAGAAATATGAGGAACAGTCTTGGCATGTGTGTGCTCATTACTCATGCTTATCTTAGTGTTAATGTAAGTGCTAGCTGTTGTATGAAAAGCTTTGAAATATTCAGACATGGTAACGAATGCACATGGCATACATCCAACTACACCACAGGGCTCATGAAAACTAGGCATGTTAGGCATGGCAGGCATACTGGAAGTTGCAATAGATTCTACTTTAGCTTTAGTGCATGCATGTGTAAGGTGTGCAGCAGAATTACAATTATTACATAACTTCCTAGATGCAGATGAGAAAGATACAAAGTCGGATTTCTTATTTACACCTACCTTGCCATTTCTGTTCTTCTTAGCCTTAACATTAGCACCCACACCGGTCTTAGAATTAACTATGGGGTCTGGTTTCTTAAGTGTGTCAGGTTCCTTACTATCCACCTTCTTACCTAGGTCAGCTATGGATTTGGTTTTACTAGCTGGAGCCTTAGGAGTTTTAGGGGATTCCTCTACCTTCTCTCTATCTTCAGCAATCAATTCCTCATTGATTAGCAAACTTACTTCATCCAAAGGTTCTGAAACAGACTCAGTAAACAATGGAGATACAGCATCCATAATAACATATGGAACCTATTCTGAAACAAACATGTTTATGTTAGATGTACCACTATGTTTCTTACTGTTCAGCTTAGAATAGTCAAGCCCTAGTGAAGTCTTAGATTTAAATCTTTGACTATCTATTATCTCCTTCTGAGTCAAAGCTACATTTTTGAACGCCTGTAACTTCTTTTCTAAGTCAGCAATTTGGGTTCTAAGAATGGCTTTTATGTCTGCATTGCACTTAACCTTATTCTCTAGATATTCATTCTTTTGTTTAAGGTCTTCTAGTCCAACTACAAGCAATTCTAGTTCTTCATTCCTAGAGATTAAACTCTCAGATTTAAGAACTAACTTATCATTTTCAAGTTTATATACAAGCATGCTTGTATGAATATTATACAATTCTAAAGTAAGTTCATGCACAATAGATTTGTATTCAGACACAAACATGTCTATAATGGTAAGTTCGGGAACCTGAGATGATCGTGATGATTCCTCTGCAGAGTCTGCCATAAGAGCCAGATTTACATACTCTTCCTCTTCATCCAAATCAGTATCATCCCAGCTTTTTCCTTCAGCAATGTATCCTCTTCCCTTTTCCTTCACCACATAAGCATTCAGCTTCTGTTTCAGCTTCCCATTCTTCCTCTTCAAATTTTCATAAGTTTCCTTCTTTTCATAAGAGTCTTTTGCTTTTGCTGCCTTGGGCTTTCTGCAATCAGATGCAAAGTGCCCTAACTCATTGCAGTTGTAACATCTTGTTTTGCTCTTGTCTACCCAACTTGACTTCTAGCCTCTTCTAAAGTTTGACCCTGATGAGTAGCTTCCTATCTGAAATCTCCCTGATGAACCTCTTGGTTTATAGTTGGGTTTCCTTCTGAATCTTACATGACTAAATTTTGCATCCATGTATGCCATAGATTTGTCCACCAACTGTTCAAGTTCTTCTTGAGTGTAGAACTCACTTTCATCCTCTGGCTCACCATGAGCAATTTCATCTACAATAATTTCCTTGATTGTTGAGGAGGGTGCAACCTTGTCTTCTTGAGCTTCAGGTTCACGAACTACAAGTGCAGTGGTTTTTTCAAGTTCCGTACTCTTACTGTTAATAGAACCAGGTCCATAGATAATAACTCTCTGCTCTTGCTCTATCTCATGTGTTCTTAGCTTACCATAGATCACATCCAGGGATATAGTAATAAAATATTCTTTTTCTCTGATTGATGTGTTCTTTTGTTCCAGGTGAACTGGGAGCGTCAGCATAAACTTTCTGTTAGACTCTCGTATAGGGTAAACTTTCCCTTACAACTTTAATTCACTTAATAGTCTTGTATATCTCTCAAAGAGTGAAGACAGTGCTTCTCTGGGTTGAAGTTTGAATTCCTCATACTGAGTCGTCAGAATATCCATCCTATTTTCTTTGACTTCTTTTGTACCTTCCATTAAAAGCTCAATGGTATCCCACATATCTTTTGCATAGTTACATCCTAGAAGTTGATGACTCATATCATTATCGGCCGATTCCACAATTATGAGGAAGGAATTCTCACACCAGCTGTGGTTGTGGATTCAGCAGCTACTTCCATCGGAACATAAGGGCCATTCAGTAATATCCCAATATAAAGTGGATTCGAAGCTTTCATACACAACATCATATTTTTCTTCCATAGGTTTTAATTATCTGTATCCAATGGGGGAACCTTTATACTTCCAATTCTTTGGTTGTTCATCATCTTGGCGGAATTAAATTATTTAAAGTTCAAAAATTCCAAAAATGGGAATTTTTGAAAATTAAAAAATTCAAGAAATTTTCAAGAACTTGTTTCTTTCTCCGGATCTTGATTTGTATGTCAATCAACAAGCTCTGATACCAATTATTAGTCCCAAAGTATCGTAGAAGGAGGGTTGAATACGATACCTATAATCTTTTCGATTCGATTACAAGTTCTTCGTTAAAAGTACGGAATCAAATTAGACACAAAACAATTCGAGGTATATATTGTTTTATTAATATAATCCTTGAGGTTGCTACAATCTAATCAATAAATTGATTAGCTACAATAAATTCAGCAGCATAACAATATGTTTACAAGCTTAATAAATAAAGTGTTTTGATGGAGCTCCCGCAAACACTCTGTTGAAAGCTGAAGAAGATGACTATTATGAATTGTATTCATTTAGCTGCTAATGCAGACTTTCAATATCATTGGACAGGTGGCATTACTGTGTCCACACAAATCTTTTGAATTGCTGCATTGATTCACTGGATACTCACAAGTGTTCTATGGTGACTGGTGTATCCCTTGCCTTTTCTTCTATGGTGACCAGTGTATCCCCTTGTACAAGCTTCTATGGTGACTGCCCTGTGTAGCCTTTGTTGCTCTACGGCGACCAGTTGGTGCCTTAGAGTAATTCTCTATGGAGACCAGTTAGTGCCTTAGAGTAATTCTTTATGGTGGCCAGTTAGTGCCTTAGAGTAATTCTCTATGGCGACCAGTTGGTGCGTTAGAGTAATTCTCTATGGCGACTAGTTGGTGCCTTGGAGTAATTCTCTATGGAGACTGCTCTGTGGCGACCATAGAGATTACTTGTAGTAGTACTTATACTTCTATGGCGACCAGAGTGAAGAGTCTTCTGCCTTAGAATGTTTTTGCTTCTGTTTTGCCATTCTTCACTGTATCAACATTTTCTTTTGTAATCAATTCAAAATTCCTTCTTGAATACTGATGTTTGATGCACTGGTCTGGTTCACAAATAACTAGCATTGAGAGAACCTAATTCAATTTGTCTTGTGTTTCTGAGCTGATACAGATTGGTGAATATCCATTGTTTCTTTCACTGAACCCTTGATCTACAAAACTTGAAGTCAATTGATGTAACTGATGATTAAATTCCTTTGATGTCTTATTCTTCATGGCTGCTTGAACATGTTAATGAACTTCTTCCCATGATCTATTTTGAGGACTTAAAGAGTCAATTTCATCTTTTGGTTCTTTGTGTTTTTTCTCTCTTCATCTGTAGGATTCTTGTGCTTCACAGTTTAATATTGTTTATCTGTTTCTGTTTTCATGTTGAGTTATAATTCCTCGATTACATGTTACATTACATAATGCCTTACAAGCTGAGAATTCTTGAACAATGTTAGGGCGAAAACACGCGTTAATATTCACGCAAGTATACGCGTTCGCAAGTAGTATAAGATAAAATCAGATTCATTCCCACAGAGACTGGTTTAGGTTAAGTTCAATTTATGCACCTATGCAACAATGTATGGTTATCGCTCAATGCTAAGACAAATAATAAATTGGGTTTTTATTAAACTAAGAGATTATAATAAATAACATTAACTAAGAGAATTGAGGTTGAATTACTACATATGACAAACATGAGATTCTAACTTCATTAAATACTTCATTCAATAGCCTTATTGTTCTTAACCTTATCATGTAATGGTGATGACACTAATCAGATTACAAGAAACTAGTAAACGCCAACTTTCGTTGTACGAATACCCTACTACCAAGCATCCACAAAAGAGATAGAAATTGAATAGACACCAATTATGCTTAGTCCTTACATGTCTACAAGAATTGAAAACATAACGGTTTAATGTGCAAGTTACCTATCGTGATTATATAGGGCAAGTAAGATGGTTAAAATTACCTAGGAATCATGCATAACAAATACATGAACCTATGCTAGCATGGCAAGTTCTAAAACTCTATATTCATTGTCGCTTCAATAGAGATTAATACGCTATCTTATATCTTAGCTACGCACATAAGACGAATAAGCACAACCAATACTAGGATATCATACAATCACCACACACCAAGATATCAAAACAATTAACTATTGAAATCCATAAGTAAATCTGGTAGAATCCCATGACAACGATTAGTTCATAATCGAACTCATCGTCACCATGGGTTCCAATGAAAGCATGGTATAAACAAGGTCTTAATAAACTGAATAATAATTAAAGTACGAATAAACGAGATCTAGGTTCAACAAGAACGAAAACGAGCATCCAAAGTTACAACTAATTCAAAGAATCACAAATTGAAAACAAGATCTTCTTTTTCGGAGTTGTTTTCTGCTTCTAGGTCTTCTCCTTGATCTCCCAATCTTCCCGGATGATGAAAACCCTTTTTTTAAGTATATATAAGCCCATATTGGACCTGGACCCTTAAAATCGTCAAATTCCACTCAAAAAAGGCTTTTTCAGCGAAATCAGTGAAGTCAGCCGTATATCAGCACGCGGCCGCCTAGCACCAGCAGGCGGGCGGCTGCTAGCACGTGGTCGCCTGGCACCAGCAGGCGGGTGCCTGCAGCCTTTTCTGGAAAATTCTGATGAATCTTATTTTGCCCATAACTTGAGTTCTACTCGTCAGAATTAGGCGATTCAACTGTCCACGCGAAGCTAACGAGATTCTATACAACTTGACAATGTCCTATGCTTTCAATTCTGATTACTTTTTATCATATTTTCTTTAAAAGCTCCTTTCTTCATTTAACTGATAACTAAAATGCAATAACACAAAAACACATCAAAATACCAATAACTTGAGTCCAAAACATCAATTTAAGCTTGTAATAAAGTGTTCCAGGTGGATATAAAATCCACTTATCACACCCCCAAACTTGAATTGATGTTTGTCCTCAAGAATAAACAGACTCAAAACTACAAAACAAACCTAATGCATGAATGCAACTACGTGAATGCAACTAAATGATAATGCAATCTAACCCCTCAGAACAACCATAACCAAATGAATAAGCCAATGCCTCTAAGAATGCAATGACTTAAAATAGAGTTCGAATAAATCCCACAAACCAACTCACAAACCAGAAACGTGCGTGTGTGGAATGCTTAACAGATATCTCTCGATACTAGATCAATAACCATAACTTATCTATCATCGAAACAATCAAAAGTTTATAAACAGAATAGACAATAAACGCATTATGACTCACAACACCTCCTTTCTACTAGAGTTATACAAGGATTCACACTATTATTGAACACATATCAAAGATGCTTATTTGACCGTGCAATGAATGAGGTCCCAAAAGACCTATGCAATAATACCCATGTAGCGAGTGTTAGGTTAGCGGATCCCAGACTATAAAAGCCTTAGGTCATTAGGCACAAAGTCCCCTAGAACTTAATAACTCGAGTATTAAAGAGCTCACTCTTGATCAATTATGCATAAACACATACTTTTTTTTTCTTTTTTCTTTTCTCTTTTTTTTCAATAATTTCTGAATGAGTGTGTTTCGCTCCATCTCATTCAACCCTAGACTAATCATAAAAATATGAGTCGGCTACTAGCCATTTGACGCCTAGCCTTACAACAACTAGCAATGAAATCCAAGTTTTTCTCCAGATAAAAAAAAATTAATGTTTTTATGTCATTACGAGAATATCACAAATTCTAAATATAACTAAGTGATTAAATCTCAACAACAAACAAGTATGATCATGATCTAGATCAAAAGTAACCCTATAAGACTTTGTGAAAATATTTGTTTCTGGCATGCAAATCAATTCATCAGGACTTAAACATCCCTCTATTCGTCATCACCACACTCAAATCAACATCAACTTATCAAATATCATAGTTCATCTTAAGGGATCATGCTAAATATGCATGCAAATACAACTATATGAACTTACATAAAAACAACAAATATGTCCTAAATGAACAAATCATGCAAAAATATGAATGAACTACAACTAAACATGCAATATGAATCTATATGAATCTATATGGACTCACACTACTAATCCTTACATTATCACCCCCAAACTTAAAATTTTCAATGCCCTCATTGAAGGTAATAATAAGGATTTCAGGCATACCTAGTCAGCGGGAGAATCACCCTCATCAGGTGGAGGATCAGGTGGCCAATCAACCTCACCACCGGTGTCTCAAATAACAGTACCGAAAACGTGTGTCAAATCTTCAACAAAATATTGGTGGATGACATGCATGGCCTCCATACACCTAGTCAATCTTCTATACTGTGCATCACCAACACCAGTTCTATCAACTACCTGTTGCACATAAGAAGAACCCTCTGTAGGCATGGGAATATCCATCCATCCACTCTATATATCATCAAAAATATATCCCAACCCCTTATCATGGGGTGCACTTAAGAATGAATAACTCAAGTGATCTGGCATTCGGTTGAGCTCAAGTGTGGGAGCTTCTTGAATAAATAGTTCAAAACGCTCCTGAGAAATTTTCAACTCTACTAACCCAAGAGAATCGAATGGCATATCCAACTTCCTCTTCCATGGAGGTGCATTCAAACATTACAATTGCTCTACTTTAAAGCACTCCTCTTTAGCTGTGGGTAACTTTATTTCCTTGAACACATTAAAAGTGACCTTTTGATCATAAACCTTCATCAAAATCTCTCCTTTTTGCACATCGATCATAGTCCGGCCAGTAGCTAAGAATGGTCTTCCCAAGATAATGGGAATCTTCTTATCTTCCTCGAA
The DNA here is from genome assembly GCF_009905375.1 of Apium graveolens. Taxonomy (NCBI): domain Eukaryota; kingdom Viridiplantae; phylum Streptophyta; class Magnoliopsida; order Apiales; family Apiaceae; genus Apium; species Apium graveolens. Next base: position 122,326,307 of record NC_133647.1, read on the forward strand.
ATCAAGAATTAAAAAGTCAGCAGGGAAGATGAGTTTATCCACCTTGACCAAGACATCATCCACTATACCTCGTGGATAAGTGATGGAATGGTCAGCTAGTTTCAATGACATGTATGTTGGTTTCGGATCAGGCAGACCAAGCTTCTTGAAGATAGATAAGGGCATCAGATTGATGCTAGCTCCTAAATCACATAAACACTTATCGAACGACACGTTTCCGATGGTGCAAGGAATAGTGAAGCTTCCATGATCTTTAAGCTTCGGAGGTAACTTCTGTTGCAGCACAGCACTGCATTCCTCCGTGAGAGAAACGGTCTATAAGTCATCGAGCTTCACTTTCCGAGAGAGAATACCTTTCATAAACCTCGCGTAGCTAGGCATCTGTTCAAGAGCTTCAGCGAAAGGTATGTTGATATGAAGTTTCTTGAACACCTCCAAAAACTTCTCAAACTGCTTATCCAGCTTTTTCTTCTACAGCCTCTTAGGAAAATGAGGTGGAGGATAGATTTGTTTCTCCCCTGTATTACCCTCAGGAGGAGTGTGTTCCACAGTAGTCTTCCTTGGTTCTACCTCTGCTTCCTTCTACACTTCTTCTTCAGCCACAACTGTATTTTCTGAAACTTGAGATTTTTCAGGCTCTTCGTCTTGCTAAATTTGGGGGCTTGCAACCTTTCCAGACCTTAAGGTGATGGCGTTCACCTGTTCTTCAACTTCCCTCTTGCCTGGATTTGTTTTTGTATCACTAGGAAGCGTTCCTGGTGGTCGATTCAATAAGGCATTAGCAATTTGCCCTATTTGGTTCTCCAGAGTCTTGATAGAAACAGTCTGGCTTTGGCATATAAGAGCCTGGTTTTTGCACATAAGCCGCAACTCCTCAAATTCAGATTTTTTATTCGAAGATAGACATGCACCATAAGTTTGTTGTTTTGGTGTAATTTGTTGCTAAAAACCAGGAGGGTTGAATAGCTTATTTCCAAACTGCTGGAACGGCTGTTGCATCGCATTCTGATTGTTGCTCCAGCTAAAGTTAGGATGATTCCAGTTGTCAGGATGATAAGTGTCTGGAACTGGTTGTTGCGATCTCTGAAAGTTGCTCACAAACTGAGTTGAGTCACTATATATAGCGCATTGCTCCATCACATACGGACCTGCACACAGCTCACAAACACTAATTATCTGCTTAACACTATAGTTAGCCAGAGAATCGATCTTCATAGACAATGCTTTTATTTGAACAGTGATAGCCGTAGTTGTATCCACTTCAAGAACTCCGGCTACCTTGCCCTATGGACATCTCTGGGTTGGATACTAATATTCATTAGCAGCCATCAGTTCAATTAGATCATAAGCTTCCTCGTAGATCTTTTCCCATAATGCTCTGCCTGATGCTGCGTCGAGCATGGGTCTGGACTGTGCTCCCAACCCATTGTAAAAACAATTGATGATTAATCAGGCATTCCATAATGAGGACACTTCCTAAGCATCTCCTTGTAGCGCTCCCAAGCTTCACATAGCGATTCTCTTGTTTGCTGCGCAAATTGAGTAATAGCATTCCTGAGTGCAGCTATCTTCGCCATAGGGAAGAATTTAGTAAGAAACTTCTGAGCAAGATCTTCCCAAGTAGTAATCGAACCAGCTGGTAGAGAGTGTAACCAACTCTTAGCCTTGTCCCTCAGAAAGAATGGGAACAGTCCCAGCTTCACAGCATCTTCAGAAACACCGTTGAACTTGAAGGTATCGCAGATCTCAATGAAATCCCTAATATGCATATTGGGATCTTCAGTTGGAGAACCCCCAAACTGGATTGAATTATGCACCCATTGAATTATTTCAGGCTTGATCTCAAAGGTATTAGCTGTGATAGCTGGCCTGACAATGCTAGATTAAATGTCATTGATCTTGGGTTGAGAAAAATCCATCAAGGCTTTCGTTCATGCTGCTGGATCTCCCATTGTAATGAGTACCTGAAACACAAACAAATAAACCGTGAAAGTAAAAGAATCCGAGTCAGTGAACATTAACGACCACTGATGACAAGCACATAAACTAAAAATTAACACCGAGTCCCCGGCAGCGGCGCCAAAAACTTGTTAGGGCGAAAACATGCGCTAATATTCATGCAAGTATACGCGTTCGCAAGTAGTATAAGATATAAATCAGATTCGTTCCCACAGAGACTGGTTTAGGTTAAGTTCAATTTATGCACATATGCAACAATGTATGGTTATCGCTCAATGCTAAGACAAATAACAAATTGGATTTTTATTAAACTAGGAGATTATATTAAATAACATTAACTAAGAGAATTGAGGTTGAATTACTATATATGACAAACATGGGATTCTAACTTCATTTAATAGCCTTATTGTTCTTAACCTTAGCATGTAATGGTGATGACACTAATCAGATAACACCAAACTAGTAAACGCCAACTTTCGTTGTACGAATACCCTACTACCAAGCATCCACAAAAGAGATAGAAGTTAAATAGACACTAATTATGCTTAGTCCTTATATGTCTATAAGAATTGAAAACATAACGGTTTAATGCGCAAGTTATCTATCGTGATTACATTGGGCAAGTAAGGTGGTTAAAATTACCTAAGAATCATGCATAACAAATACATGAACCTATGCTAGCATGGCAAGTTCTAAACCTCTATATTCATTGTCGTTTTAATAGAGATTAACACGATATCTTATATGTTACCTACGCACATAAGACGAATAAGCACAACCAATACTAGGATATCATACAATCACCACACACCAACATATCAAAACAATTAACTATTGAAATCCATAAGTAAATCTGCTAGAATCCCATGACAACGATTAGTTTATAATCGAATTCATCGTCACCATGGGTTCCAATGAAAGCATGGTATAAACAAGGTCTTAATAAACTGAATAATAATTAAAATATGAATAAACGAGATATAGGTTCCTCCCTCCCTTTAATTGGTGAATGTGTGGCTTTAGTGTCCCTCCCTCTTTTGGTCTGTGTCCCTGGTTGGGGACTATTTTCAATAGTTGCACCCTTTTGGGAGGATGCAACTAGGGATGTGTTAGACTCCTTTTGAACTACCACAGTCTTTTGAGAGACTGTGGCTTGGCTGGCTTGGGTACCACTCACCTCTCCCACCTTATCCTGGGGGGTTTCTTGATGTTCACCCCTCCCCTCACCACTCACACCCTGTTCACTCCCTTCAGGGTTTATGGTAGTTGTTACAACTGTTGTCTTTTGAGAAACAACAGAGGTAGTTTTCTTTGACTTGAGTTTTGAAACTTTAGTTTTTGTGGCTTTGGTAGGAACCTGTTTGGGCAAAGACACAGATCCCATTGCCACACTTGAAGACAAAGAAACAATGTGGTTGGAGATAGTAGGAGTTATATAAGTGTTTACCTCACTTACCTGTGGTGCATTCATGATTGGCAAATATATCAATGGCACCTGGCTGTTGAGGTTCATTCTCAAAAGGTCTGCAAGGACCCTTTTCTCTTGTGCCCGGCATTTGAGTTTATTATTCTCATTTGATATAACCAATCCTTCAGCAACATGGTTAGCCAATAACATAAAGAATCTAGCATAGTAGATGTTATGTGGTCTATTAGCTTTGTTACCTAATCTGGAACCTAATTCTAGCATGGCACAGTTGCTAAAATTAAAGTACCTATCAGAAACTAGCATATAAAGCATATTAACAAGAGATGAAGTTATGGCATCAAAATTGCTAATCTTCCCAGAGAAAACCTTAATAAAGGCATCTCCAAGAAAACTCCATTCTTTCCTAAGGCCTTTCCTTCTAATGTTACCTAAACTAGCAGAATCAAAAGCATAGCCTATGGAATCTAACATAGCGGATACATCTTTATCAGTGTGTGGTGTTATGGCATTATTCTCAGGCAACTTAAAGCAAGACTGTATATCATCACAGTTAATGCAATAATCCTTACCTTTGAGAGAGAAGGCAATAGTCATATCTGTGGAGTTGAACTCTGTAGTTGTCCAAATCTCCTCAATCACCTCACAGTAGATGGTTGGGGCTTCCAGCATTGCATAGCTCAGTTTGCAGTGTTTGATGAAGTCCATCATCTTGTGATAATCAGAATGGGCTTCATTCTTTTCAACCAAGGCTACAAAATTATTCTTTTCATAAACAAATCCTGTTTGAGACATAATTTTGACTACTGGTACCATTGTTGTGAGTAGAGGTTGCAGAGAAAAACTTGAGAATTTTGGAAGAGAAGGAGAATGAAAATTGCAAGAAAACGTAAAGTGAAAGATAAGAGTTCAATGGGCTTTTATACTTTCTTGAATTAAAACGTAAATAAAATGAAATTTTTAAGTAAATTACAGCCGTTTAAGAATAAATAAAATTGTAGAAATTCTAAACTGCCTTTAAAACAAATACATACAACAGTGTATATCTGTATCAACGGTTAAGTAAAGAAATCAACGGCTGTGATTTACTGAAAGTAACTGATGTGACACTTCAACGGATAAGGTAAATAGTTATCCGTTGATGACCAACACTATTTTATCCGTTGAGGGATAAAATTACCAGAAATGTATTTGTCTTTCAACGGATAATGAACATCCGTTGATAGAACAATTTTGGCTTTCAACGGATAGGGAATATCCGTTGATAGGATAGGTCTTTCTTGAAGCCAACTTTGTTCTTGCAGTAAATTCATTTCAGGCTTCAATGCAGATTATATAGAGGACATAAATTTATGAATAATTAAGCATACCTAGCTCACTTACTAATCTTGTGAATGTTGATTCATCAAGTGGCTTGGTAAATATGTCTGCAATCTACTTTTCAATTGGAACAAAATGAAGTTCCACTGTACCTTTCATCACATGTTCCCTAATGAAGTGGTACTTGATATCAATGTACTTGGTTCTTGAGTGCTGCACTGGATTTTCAGTAATGGCAATGGAACTTGTGTTGTCACAGAATATTGGAATTTTGTCAACAGTCAAACCATAGTCAAATAGTTGATTCCTCATCCATAGTATCTGTGCACAGCAACTACCAGCAGCAATGTACTCAGCTTCAGCTGTTGATGTAGAAACAGAGTTTTGCTTCTTGCTAAACCATGACACAAGCTTGTTCCCTAGAAATTGACAGGTGCCAGTTGTGCTTTTCCTGTCTATTTTACAGCCTGCATAATCTGCATCTGAGTAGCTAATTAGATCAAAACCAGACTCTCTAGGGTACCAAATTCCTAGATTTGGAGTCCCTTTGAGATATCTGAAGATTCTTTTAATAGCCACTAAGTGAGATTCTTTAGGGTCAGCTTGAAATCTAGCACAGAGACATGTAGAAAACATTATATCAGGTCTACTAGCAGTTAAATATAAAAGTGAGCCAACCATGCCTCTATAACTTGAAATATCCACAGACTTTTCAGCCTTGTTTAATTCAAGCTTGGTGGCAGTGGCCATGGGAGTTTTTGCAGATGAACAGTTTATTAAGTCAAACTTCTTTAAAAGATCATAAATATATTTAGTTTGACTAATGAAAATTCCATCACTAACTTGTTTAACTTGTAAACCAAGAAAATAAGTTAGCTCTCCCATCATGCTCATTTCATATTTACTTTGCATTAACTTAGCAAACTTTTTACAAAGCTTATCATCTGTAGATCCAAATATAATATCATCTACATAAATTTGAACAAGTATTTTAGAGCCATTAACATTTCTAAAGAAGAGATTTTTGTCAACAGTACCTCTTGTGAAATGATTATCTAGAAGGAATTTTGACAAAGTCTCATACCAGGCTCTAGGTGCTTGCTTTAGTCCATAGAGTGCTTTCAACAGATAATACACATAGTCTGGAAAGTTTGGATCTTCAAATCCTGGAGGTTGGCTTACATAAACCTCCTCCTCCAATTCCCCATTTAGAAATGCACTCTTGACATCCATTTGATAGACTTTGAAATTGGCATGAGCTGCATAGGCTAGAAAGATTCTGATGGCCTCAAGTCTGGCAACTGGAGCAAATGTTTCATCAAAATTTATTCCTTCTTGTTGAGAATAGCCTTTAGCAACCAATCTGGCTTTATTGCTTATGACAATGCCATTTTCATCCATCTTGTTTCTGAATACCCATTTTGTGTCAATAGAACTCTTGTTCTTTGGCTTGGGTACCAGCTTCCATACTTTATTCCTTTCAAATTGGTTTAGCTCCTCTTGCATTGCTAAAATCCAATCTGGATCCAATAGAGCTTCTTCCACTCTCTTAGGTTCCTCCTGTGATAGAAAGCTACTATACAGACATTCATCTTGAGTAGCCCTTCTAGTTTACACTTTAGATGTAGCATCACCAATGATCAGTTCAAAAGGGTGATTCTTGGTCCATTTTCTTTGAGGTGGTAGATTAGCTCTAGATGAAGTTGCCTCAGTATTGTCATGATGTGAGATAGAATGTTGATTGGTTGAAACTCCCCCTGAGTTGCTGATCCTTTGAAAGGAATTGGGAGCTCTATCAACTGATGAAGTGAATTGATTATCCGTTGACAGACTGTGATCAACGGATGCTTCATTATGAACTTCAACAGATGATGCACTTTGTCTTTCAACGGATGCTGCATTGCTTCTTTCAACGAAAGCTGAATTATGACTTTCAACGGAGGCAGCATTCTGTGCATTATCCAAAGGCAGATTCTGAATTCTTCTTGAGATGCCTTCTTCATCATTCTCATCTTCACTATCATCACAATATATCTCAATGTTGTCAAATTTGAGTTCTTCATGATGTCCCTCATCTGTTAGTCCATCAATCTTTTTATCATCAAACACAACATGCACAGATACCATGACAATTTTGGTTCTTAGATTGTAGACCCTATAAGATTTTCCAGCAGAATAACCAACAAATATTCCTTCATCAGCCTTTGCATCAAACTTCCCTTTGTGATCAGATTGATTCCTTAAGATGTAACATTTGCAACCAAAGACATGCAGAAAGTTTAAAGTTGGTTTTCTTCTCTTAAATAATTGATAGGGAGTCATGCCTTTTGCCTGATTGATTAGAGAAATATTCTGAGTGTAACATGCACAGTTAACAGCCTCAGCCCAAAAGTAAGTTGGGAGTTTTGACTCTTTAAGCATTGTCCTTGCAACCTCAATTAGTGATTTGTTCTTCCATTCCACCACACCATTTTGTTGTGGAGTCCTTGGAGCTGAGAACTCATGCATGATCCCATTTTCTTCACAGAATAGCTTCATGGTTGAATTCTTGAACTCAGTTCCATTGTCACTCCTAATATTCCTTACTTTGAAATCAGGATGATTGTTGACTTGCTTGATATGATTGATAATGATTTCACTAGCTTCATCCTTTGATCCAAGAAAATAGACCCATGAAAACTTAGAGAAATCATCAATAATCACTAGGCAATATCTTTTCCTTGAAATTGACAATACATTGACTGGTCCAAAAAGATCCATGTGTAGCAGTTGCAATGGTTCATCAATTGCAGATTTAAGCTTCTTACTGAATGATACTTTCTTTTGCTTTCCTTTCTGACAAGCATCACACAGTCCATCCCTTGTGAATTCCACTAGAGGCATTCCTCTAACCAAGTCCTTTTTGACTAGATCATTCATTGTCTTGAAATTCAAATGGGACAGCTTCTTGTGCCATAGCCAACTTTCAACTGCACTTGCTTTGCTGAAAAGACAAGTAATGGATTCTGCATCTGTAGAGTTGAAGTCAGCTAAGTACACATTCCCTTTTCTAACTCCAGTTAGAACCACTTTATTGTCCTTTTTACTTGTGACAATACAGGCTTCAGAATTGAAGGAAACAGTATTCCCTATGTCACATAGTTGACTGATGCTCAATAAGTTGTGTTTGAGACCATCAACCAATGCAACTTCATCAATGATGACATTTCCTTTTGAAATCAAGCCATATCCCATAGTGAATCCTTTGCAGTCATCTCCAAAGGTTATGCTAGGGCCAGCTCTCTCCTTAAACTCTGTGAGCGGGGTGAAATCTCCTGTCATGTGTCTTGAACAGCCACTGTCCAAGTACCATAGATTCCTTCTTTGTCCCTGCACACAACAAAATCAATCAAGTTGATTTTGGTACCCAAGTTTCCTTGGGTCCAGCCTTGTTAGTCTTTTTCCTAGACTTTATTCCTCCTGCATCTTTTGACTTAGGTAACTTTGGGTCAACCTTGATCTCATATGTGGTTGGTTGAAGTGTAGGGTTAGTCACAGAATCATTTAGCACATTTGATTGATAAGGCATAGATTGTGCAAACATGTTATTTCACATAGGCATATTGTATGGCATGTGAGGCATACTAAATGAAGTAAAATAAGGATTATTAATATATGGCATGTTTGCAAAATGTGCATGAGGATTCTGATGAGACATAACAGGCATAGCATGCAGAGGTGACATAGACATGTTAGGCATGGAGGGATTTGAAGGCATGGGAGCATTTTTAACAGATTTGCAATTATCAGATAGGTGATTAACACTTTTACAATGCACACAGCTTTTTCTAGGAGCATACCTATCAGGTTTGTAATTGTTATGTTTGTTAATCCCTACCTTCCCATTTCTTTTAGATTTTCTTTTAATTTCCTTCTTATCCTCAACCAACTTAAGCCTATTTTTCAGCTGATCCAAAGTCATGTGTCCTATATTCACCTTACTGGCATCTTTGGATGTGCTAGCTCCTTCTTTGACAAAGTTCTTGAGAGTAGAATTATTTTTTCTTATTAAGGTTTTTATTTTTAAAATTACTTGCCTGTTTTAATTGATGAGCCTTCAACGGATGCTCATTTTCTTCCTTCAACGGATAACTTTCATCATCCGTTGATTCCACATCCGTTGACAATCCATCAATTAATTCTAACTCCTTTTTGTTTTTCTTCCAGGTATCCTCACAGAATGATTCAATTCCCTGAACCTTGGCAATTTGAACACTAACATCCCTAGATGTTTTCCAGGCCTTGATTACCTCTTGCTCACTTTCTAACTGTTTAGAAAGAATTTCTACTTTCTTAACAGCTTCTTCTAGTTCACTCTCAACAGTCAAGTATTTAAGTTTAATCTTTTCAAGCTCAATTACCTGATTCTCTAACACAGCATTCCTATCACTTAAAAACACATTATTCTCTTTGATCCTAGTGTTTTCTTTAGCTAGTGATTTAAGGGAAACCCGCAAATTATATAATTCATTGGACATATCATTTGTGGCTTCATTGCATTCATGTTTAGAAAGCTGAGAGAGATCAGTAGTAATTACCTGGTTGCTTGATGAACTAGTTTCATTTTCATCAGAATTAGCCATCAGGGCTAGGTTGACATATTCCACATCATCATCTTCATTGACTCCATCTGCTGCCCAATCATCTTGAGTGAGAAAAGCTCTTTCCTTTTGTTTGAGCAAATCAAAATACTTCTTTTTGTAATCAACTTGCTCAAATTTCTTTTTATCAGAAGTTGGCTTCCTACACTCACTTGCAAAGTGTCCACTAATGCCACAGTTGTAACATTTGAACTTTGATTTGTCCACCATGTTTTTGTTTGGCTTAGTGAATTTTGTATTTTTCCTGAACTTCATCTTTGCAAACCTCCTGGACAGAAAGGCCAGATGTTCATCAATATCATCAGAGTCATCCTGACTGGAATTGTCTTCATCCTCAGCAACTTGCTCTTTACCCTTGCTTGATTCTGATTTGCTTGTGCCAATTTTGAGACTTGGCATTGTCTTTTCCTCATTCCTGGCTTCAACTTTTTCACTGTCAGCTACAAGAGCAACTGTTCCTCCTTTTCTCTTTCCCTTTTCCAACAGCTCATCTTGCTCCATCTCAAGTTCATAAGTCTTCAAAATTCCATATAATCTTTCAAGTGTGAAGTCCTTATAATCTTGAGAATTTCTTAGAGAAACAGTCATAGGCTTCCATTCCTTTGGTAGAGACCTTAGAAATTTTAAATTGGAGTCCTTGACTTGGTACACTCTCCCATACAGCTTCAATCCATTCAACAGTTTCTGAAATCTGTTGAAGGTATCATTCAATAATTCTCCTTCTTCATAGTGAAAATATTAATACTGTTGAATGAAAAGCTGCATTTTGTTTTCTCTAACTTGGTCAGTACCTTCACAGATAAGCTGCACAGTATCCCAAATTTCCTTAGCAGTTTGGCTGTTGATGACATTGTCAAACATATCTTGATCCAGGCCATTAAACAGAATGTTCATGGCTTTCTTGTCCTTGTGGACCTCTTCAATATCTTCAACAGTCCATTCTGCCTTTGGCTTGGGAATAGACTATCCAACAGCAACTGTTGCAATAGCAGTTGTTGCCACCTTGTGTGGGATGTGAGGACCATTATCAATGCAGTTGATGTAGCTTTCATCTTGAGAGAGAAGATGTAAGTGCATCTTCACCTTCCAGTGATGATAGTTATCTCTTTCCAGGATTGGAATCTTTACACCAATATCCTTCTTACTCATGATGTTAGCAGAATAGATCTTTAAACTCTTTGTATGTTAAGAGCTTGCTCTGATACCAATTGTTATTCCCAGTGGACTAACAATGAGATTTACAGAAGGGAGGTTGAATGTAAATCTCAAAACTTTTTCAAGTTTTGAGCAGTTTCTAAGGCTAAGTATTTTTGAGAACAAGTGTGTGAATTGCTTGAAGCTAATACAGACAGATATATATATTCAAACACAAACGTAAAGAACACAAAGAACTTAAAAACTTTTCTGGTGGATTTGTTGTTCCACCAGAGATGTGTTATTTCAGAAAATCTGTGATTCAAGGAATTAAATCACAGTTGCTTCCTAGTACAAACTAGATGATTTTCTCTCTGGATATTTCTAAACAGCTCTGGAAAATTCTTATCTAATTACTAGCTGCTACTTGGTTTATATATCACCAAGTTTACAAGTGAAGACAAAACTGTAAAATACAATTAAAAAGATTCTTCACATGTTTCTTCTTCATTTCTCTATCCAATGCAATCTAGGATAATCTGTGAATCTTTGAATACTCCCTTGTTTGCATCAGAATAGAAATGCTGTATTTTCTTGATTCCTCCTAGAGGCTTCCACATTCCAGTTTGTCTCTATCAACCCATGTGCCTCTGTCAGCTTGTGAATTGTCACTGTCAACTGCTAATGAACTAAGCATCCGTTGAAGCTTTCATCCGTTGATGCCTTATCTGTTGAGGCTTTATCCGTTGAAGCTTTATTCGTTGATGCATTATCAGTTGAAGTCTTTATCCGTTGAAGCACTTATCCGTTGATGGATATTATCCGTTGAAGCATTAGAGACATCCGTTGAAGCTTTGTTTCTTATCCGTTGAAGGTCTTCAATATCCGTTGATACTTCTTCACTTATACAAAATTACAAGGCATGAAATATTTACAATTAGCCTTCCTATTTGCATATCCATTAGTAGTCAACATGACTGATAATTTCCTACAACATCTAAGAATTACAACTTGAATCCAGAGAATGAAATGTGCTACAATACTAAACTTATTGCTAAGTAAAGCTACTCATTCAACGGATAGCCAAGATGGTCTTATCCGTTGAGGCTACAAACACTAGATTTCTACTTAAGTGTTTTGTTTAACTTATCATCAAACTAATACACATATTCCTAACATTTTGCTTTCTTGGGTTTCCTACATTCTGTAGCAAAATGGCCTAATTCATCACAATTGTAGCACCTTATCTTAGATATGTCAACAGATCCAGTTTTGTAACCATTCTTGCTATCAGAAGTGTACTTCCATTTTCCTTTCCAGTTGTTGTCTTTGTTGAAAGACTGTCCTTTACCTTTGAAGTATCTTGGCTTCTTTACTCTAATATTAGAGAATTTTCTTGCCAAATATGCCATTGACTAATCTAGCTCATCCAGTTCATCAAGGGTGTAGAACTCATCTTCTTCCAATTCCAGAATGACTTGTTCCCGAGAGTCATTAATTCTTTGCTCACTTGTTGAGACAACTGGAGTTTGGGATCTTGGCTCATCATTAGAGGTCTGACCATCGTTGACAATTAGAGCACCGGAACCATCCATAACATGCCATTGGCCAGCTCTTAAAGATTTCCTTTGAATCATTTCTAATTCATATGTCTTTAAGATTTCATAAAGAACTTTCAGTGTTATCCTGCTTAGATCTCTCCCATCTCTGATTGCTGAGATTTTCTGTTCCAAATGGTCAGGGAGTGTGAGAAAAAACTTCAAGTTTACCTCTTCAGCTTCATAACATTTATCATGCAGCTGCAAGTCATTTATCAGCTTGTTAAACCTTTCAAACACATCAGTAATACTTTCTTTTGGCTTAGCCATGAAACCCGCATACTGTGAAATTAGTATCATTCTTTGATTTGACCTAACTTCCTAAGTTCCTTCACAGAGTATTTCAATCTTTTCCCAGATATGTTTGGCAGTGTCACAGTTAACAATGTTGTTGTACATTACATTGTCAAGTGACTCTATCAATATCAGCTGCAAGCCACTATCCAGGGAAACCTTTTTCTTTCTCAGGCTCAGTGTACTCAGAAGGATCTTTTGGAGCATAATGAGCTGGAATGACCATGTCTCCATCTGTAGATTCCTCAACTCTAATCATAGGAGTGAAGGGCCCATTTTTTAGAATCTAAATGTAGAGTGGATTAGCCATCCTGATAAATAACAACATTTTTTTCTTCCATAGAGTGTAGTTGGTTTTATCAAATATAGGGATTTTGATGTTACTGATTTTCTATGTATTCATTCTTCCAAGATCTTGAATCTGTTTACTTTCAGATTTTGCTCTGATACCACTTGTTAGGTAATGAATTACACACGGAGGGGGGTGAATGTGTTTTAGTGTTTTTAAGCTTTTCTTGAACTATTTTGGTTGTGAAAAAAGTAAATCAAATCTTGTAGTGAAATATGTTAATACACAAATTAAACATGCAATAATAAAGAACACAGATCTTTCAAAACTCACTTAATTTTATATTAAAATTAAGAATGTTTTGCTACAAAATTTCTAGGCTCTTTGTTGATAAAGAGCTTAGATTCTTTCTTGAGAGAATACAAGAGTTCTTGATCTAAATTGTTAATTCTAACAAAGGATTGGTGTTAACTTTATAAGATAGTTAACTTTTGGTTTACACAGTTTATAATAAGAAATTGCTTTTTACTTTAGTAAACGGTCACTTATCATTTCCATTTTAGGAAAAGTGTATCTTCTAATTCTGGCTTAGCAAATCTTTGCACACTGTGTTATCTTTGATCTTCCTTTGTCAGTTAATCGTCACCATTGATCTTGCACACTCTTCAAGCTGCTTTTTGTAGACTTTTCAATCCAGCTGGTTGGATTGTTTGTTGATTGTTAATCTTGGATATTGAACTGGTCTGCAATTTTATACTTTGAGATTTTACCTCGGGATCTCCAGTTTGGTCTATAGAGAACTTGACATCTCGATAAGTGTATTGGCTTATTGAGATCTCTAGTACTCCATAGTTAATTTGACTTGTAGAGGTCTCTAAGTTCTCTATAAGAGAATTTTTCTTGTCGAGATCTCTAGTCTTCATATCTTCAATTGACTTATCGATATCTCTGAGTTCTCTAGTGGCTTATTGACTTGTCGATAACTCAGAGTTCTCTAGTCAAATTTGACTTGTCGATAACTCAGAGTTCTCTAGTGAATTTTGGCTTATCGATATCTCTGAGTTCTCTAGTGGAATTTGACTTATCGATAACTCAGAGTTCTCTAATGAATGTTGACTTGTCGATAACTCTGAGTTCTCTAGTGAAGAAATGACTTGTCAATATCTCCAATCTTCATGTCTTCAATTTGGCTTGTCGATATCTCTGATATCTTACTGTTATGTGATTATATTCTTGTTTATAATTATTTTATCTTATTGTTATGTACTTGTACCATTGTTTTAATTTTAAATTAATTATAATTAAATTAAAAATGTAATTTTTGATTAATTTTTATTGTTGTATGCTATTGTTTTTTATTGTTAGAACGAGTAAAGTGCGCTTTGTGTACTTGCACTTAGGCTGTCAGACCATTTGAGATACCGATATTCAAAAAACTCTCATTTAAAATATTAAAATTTCAAATTTTTAATAATGTGTGTACAACCGTTAAATTTGGCTAACTTCATTAGTTTTTTCAAGGATATTTTGGTAATTTTCAAGCTTACATTCAATTTACTCCCAATTCACACAAATAACCCTGATCAGCAACAAAAAAAACCCATTAAATAATAAATAACTAAATCACCAGGTCTTAATACTAAGAACATGGTGAGCAAGTTCATGTGTGAGCTCAAAGACCCAAAAACACCAGGAATTTCATCTCAAATTTACAATTATTAACCCCCCGTTACAATCGAAGTATAAGTTACCCTTTTATTTTTGATTCACAAGATTCAAATTATAATGAAGTTGTTTTACAAACTTCCCAGAAATTGAAAGAAAAATCTACAAAACTAAATAGTTAGAATCATATATCCAATACAATCAACCTCAAAGATGAAGGTATTCAAAAGAACCTTTTAGATTTAAGTTTATTCATTCTTTCATTTTTTTGTTTCTCTCTATAAATGTAAATGGGTTCTTTAAATTTCATGTTTCAAATGATTCGGAGATGTGAGTTGTTTGTGCTGGTGAATTGTGCATCAATGATTAACATAGAATGAGGTGATTTAGATAATTTATAATATCATATATTTATTTATTGCTAATATATAGAGAGAGAGAGGGAGGGAGAGTCAAGTTCTATGGAGACCATGTTTTTTTAGACCTTGGAGACCGTTTATGTTCTGCAACTAAAATCTTGTATAAAAATATTGCAAAACGTATTGTTTTGCGAATTATGTTCTACAAAAATTATATATATATAGGCAAGTGCTCAAATATATACAAACCAATATTAGAATACAAACTACAAACCAATAAGAGCCACATGTTTAATTCATTTCTCTCTCTTCCATGTGCACTTTGTATTATTTTCCCCTTCATTTATAATTTGACTTTTCCCGTTAATCGGTTAACGTTTTAAAAATTAATAATTTTACCATATTTTTCTCCATCTACCACTCATCAATTTTGCATAGCATATTTGTTATATTTTGACGAGAAATCAGTATTTAAGCTTAACTGAATCACTAAGCTAAAATCAGTACTATTTCAGGAACCAGTAGATTTTAGTAATTCTCGTAGGCATAATTACTGATTTATCGTCGAAATATATCAAATATGGTATTCGTACTGATTGTTGGAGACTGTAGAAAAATACAGTGAAGTTAGATTTTAAAAAAAATTCACCAATTAACAGGAAAAATTCAATTAAAAATAGAGGAATAAGGTGGAGGTCTGTGTGGGATGGTGTAGTTTGTAGTTTGCATTTTAATTTTATTTGTATTGGAGTAAGACTCTATATATATATATAGGGGCATGATCAAATACATACCAAATTTAAAATAAAACTCAGAACTAATCTCAATCATTAGATCAACCTAATGTAACGGACCCCTAAAAACACCCCACCCAACTACTATGCACCCTCCCACACCCAATTTCAGCTTTTCCCCTCCATTTTTAATTTAATTTTTCCCGTCAAACCGTAAAAATTTTTAAAATCCGATTTTACTGTATTTTTCTACATCTCTCAACGATCGATTTGCATACCATATAAGATATATTTTGAAGTAATTTTTTTAAAAAAAATATTGGGTTTTTAGTTTTTATTTTAAAATTGGTTTTCATTAGAGTAGCCCCTTTATATATATACATACATAAAAACGAGAAACTAAGTTCCAGCCCATTAAAATTAAGCTCAGCACGCAGTGTCCTCCTTTTTGGTAGCCCACCACTCTTTATCAATAGTCGTGACATAATACGTACACTATAAATACACAAAACTAATCAGCTACTCATCCGTTATTCTATCATCGATTCATGCAAAATCACTAAAAGTTTATCATAAATCGTCGATTTACACAAATTTTTCACCAACTTTTCTTAGATTAAACTGAAATCACCATTTTATATTAAATAAATTACTGAAATATTGGGTAAACTCTAAAATCACTAATTTATCTTACAAAAATCAATATGTACTATTAAAATCATTAATTTTTATTGTAAAAATCACTTAAAATTGATACAAAGTATTCACATATTAAACACGGTCATTATAACACTACCGCCTATCTCTCCACCATCATCGTGCCTATGTAACAACTATAATATCAAACAGAAATCACTAACTTTAATTATTAATACAGTTATTATCATGTGT
Organism: Apium graveolens; assembly: GCF_009905375.1. Lineage (NCBI taxonomy): Eukaryota > Viridiplantae > Streptophyta > Magnoliopsida > Apiales > Apiaceae > Apium > Apium graveolens. The sequence goes on from NC_133647.1 coordinate 122,342,616, forward strand.
ACAGAGATGTGGGAAAAAAGAGAAAGGTTATAACAAAAGAAAAAGTCTAGAGAACATAAATGGAAAAATATATGGGATGAATGGAGAGGAACAGACATCGATTGCGGTGGCAGTGAGGGAGTGATGATAGTGGTGGGGTCGTGGAGGTGATGGCAGTGGTAGGGGTGATGGCGGTTGTATATCCTCCAATGATCAGTATACATACCATATGTATTATATTCCGACGATAAATCACTATTTATACTTACGAGAATCACTAAAATGTATAAAACTCTGAAATAATAATGATTTTGGTTTAGTGATTCCGATAAGTATAAATAGTTATTTATTGCAAGAATATAGCAGATATGATATGAAAACTGATTGTTGAGAGATGGAGTAAAATATAGTGAAGTCGGATTTTAAAAAAAGTTCATCGATTTACGGGAAAAATTAAATTAAAAATGGATAAAATGATACATACATGTACATGTACATATACGTGAGGCAATGGCATGCTGGATTTGAGGAAATAACGGGGGGTTTTGATAAGATTTGTGTGGTGGAGGTTTGATTAAAATCAAAAAAAATAAATGATTACCATTAATTTTAGTTTTTAGAATAAAGTTGGTTTTTATCTAATCATGTTTGTATATAAATGGAAAGGGAGATGAGTCGCGATACTATCGAAGTAGTAATATGAGTTTTATGGTGCGATTCATGATGGCATATCAATGATCTAATGACCAATATGATAATATTCCTCGAAATCACAGTAGGAAGAATTCCAATAATTTACGTATTTGATTTCTAGTGCGTAGAGCCGGCCAAATGTGCGGGTTCAAACCGCTCATTCGGGACCGGCTCGTACGGAAACCGGAAAAAATTCGGCACTAAACGAGCCAGTTCAAACCCACCCAACTCGCTAAATTACATGAACCGAGTACGAATTCCAATTTTAGAACCCGGAACCGCACAAGCCCGCTCGAGCCCGCACGGACCGAAACCGCACGAGCTACACGTTGAGCACAACCCGCACAGCCCGCACGAGCCCGCGGGTGTGCGTCACGCGCCAGTTGTTTCTGCCTGCTTTCTGTCTTTGCTTTCTGTCTGGTGCTCTCCCGTTCGCCTACTCGGTGCTCTGTTATAACTCCTTATTTCATTAGGTGATCTCTCCCACTCAAATAGACAGGTAATTAAGTTTTCAATTCAACATATATGAATGTGTCTATTTTTAGTATTTGTTCATCGTCCATCAACTAAGAAAAGAAAACCCAGTTTGAATTTGCATTATTGATTGATTAGACAATAGAAGAATACATTCTATACATCATGACACATGTTCATAATGTATGTATAACGGGATTTAAGAAAACATAAAATGATTAAATGATTGTTGAACTTCATTGTGCCAGCAAGTTACAACTTGATTTTTAAACTATGTCCACAGTAAGAAATACACTCAAGTGTGGTGAAGCATTTCTTAATTCAAAGCATTGCACACACACGAACCCGTGAACCGTGAACTTACTCGACCCGTCAACCCGCCGCCAACCCATAAACCGCCTGGCACGCACACGAGTTCAGTGCCGAATCCGAGTTACCTTTTGTAAATTCAAGCACAGTCCGACCCGATTCGCTCGCTTCAAGTGTCGGTTCATTGTTTAGGATTTCCGATTTCAACCCGTTTCCAACCCGGCCCGACCCGCACAGATGGTCACCTCTACTAGTGATTATCACAAGTATCATAACTTGTATCTTTTGTAAATTATCCCATGTATGGCTAAGCAAGAAAAAGACTCAAACACCCTTAATTTAAGAGACAGCATTAGAGGAAGTTGACGTAATGATACTTTACTTTTAGTATTTTAGTATTTTAAGCGATAGTTTTTGAATGTTAGTATTTCAAGTGATTTCACAATCTAAATAAGAGTCTAAATGTAAATGCACGATGTGCACTTTACACTTGTTAGGACTTGGGCACATTTCTCTAATTTTGTACATGGCAAGTGAAATCTCTGGAACAGCCCAAAACTCAAATGCTTTGTGAGGAAGTGCTAAGCAAACTTAAAAAAAAATTGTAACAATTATTTTTCAATCACATTATACACATCCAGAAAAATTACACTAAAACAGTATCTGTTTAGTTTTATCACTAAGTTTAATGTGTGTGAATGGTTTGTTTTCCAAGTCCCAACAGTACAATAAGGGATCCTGGCTATCCACGTTGGAAGAGCATGAATATGGTGTCTCCGAAGTTCAAGCTTCAAGTTTATATTTGCTATTCTGACAAAGCAGAAAAATAAAAGTTACAGTGTAACTATTTTTTAAAGGCCCATCTCAAGTAACCACATAAATGGATGCAGAAAAGAACTTCTACAAGAAATAAAAATAAAACTCTCCAGTCTGCTTTCACATGAATCTCAGCAAAGCCAACTTAAAAAGTTTCCCTCACTGATTCTTGATGGAATTCAGTAGTGCACCGTATGTGGTACCTTCCATACTTGTCAGTGAAGTCAAGTAAAAATCGGATTGACAGATTAAATCAAGCAAACACAAAAAAGAAGCATTGAAGGTAACATCCGCATGATTAGGGACAAATGAAAACATATAAGAATAAATAAGATATAAAGATCTATCAATGTTAGATCTCATAAATAACATGTCTACATATTTCCATAATCTGATCTAAAAGATATAACACCATCCCAATGATATATAAATGATTATAAGAGATTTGCAAGGCTGCTCCTTTTGCAATTAATTCTCTTTTTTATTTTAACTCTGCTTTATCCCCATAATACAGCACACTTCTGTCTTCTTTTTTTGAGGAAACATTATAGTTTTGAACATGTGCATACCCTCTCCCGAAGAATCTTAACCTAACCTTCGATGCATCTGGTGGAACTACTTTTGATTACGAAATTATTCTTTCTCTTATGCCGGAGAGCACAAAAACACCTGCCATAATTATTCAAATGTTGAGTTCCTCATATTTAACAGGAGACATTTTCTTAACACTTTCAAATAGTAAAAATCCATCTAAAACACTAAACTAATTTTTTGATCCTAACAAGTAGAAAGTAAGCATGGAAAAGCTAGAAGCTCGCCTTGTTGTATTCTATCCCGCTGCCACTAAACCACAAATCGTCAATAAGTACGTCTTAATTGAGTTATAATACGAAAGAATGAGCTTGGATGATAATGCCTAAATTATATCTCAGCTGGTACCTTCTCCCTCTTAAAGATACCAAATTATATGTCTTGTGTATGCCATATGTACATGTAATGGGACCGTGATCTTTTTAGAATAGGAGAGCTGACTTTTATAGTACCTTTTTTAAACACCGCGTGGCAATAAATCATACTACAAACCTTCTCCGCCGAACTCATGTGGGCTTGAGGCGCAGGCCTAAAAGATATCACTAACATAATTGCTAGCGCCATTTTCAGAGACTTGTTTTGACCACAGTTCCCAGACATGGGGTTTTTTCAGTTATTTGAAAGCAAACTCGCAGAATGTAGGCAACCTACCTGCCTTGCAACTAACATCATCCCCTGCATGAAACATGATAATCAATATTGATAGTTTGTAGGTGGAAAAACAGTAACCCTAGAAAAAAAGTTAGAAACAAATAAAAGCTCGAAATCATATGAGGTGAAAGTTCGAAACACATACATACATAACAAAACTATAAATTATAATTAGGCAGAAGTTCAAAGCACAGATAAACATAACAATACAGTATCAGTCCTTGCAAAATTATATATTAGGAGCATTCTTGAGTCTCGACTATGCAAAATAGATGGGCTAGATTTTTAAAATGTCATAAATAGTATACCACACCGTAATCAAACATTAGATCCACGTTCTATTCCTCCACAGGAATAGGGATCCCTATGACCACACTATGGTTTGCTTAGATTCACAGAAATATTGAAGAGAAATTCTAGTAAAAATGATTCAATTTATTGAAACATCCTAACAAACACATAATGCCACTTCACTTGCTACAATCATTTTTATCTTTAAAGTTACAACTTCACTTATTAAGGGTAGCAAGATATAAGTTTTAGTAAATTCATAAAATGTTCTAATTAACTAAAACATCCTAATTATTATACGGGAGCCTTATAATTCATACCAGAAGGAAAAAGTTTGTTACCATCTGCGTAAATGATGTACAGTGGAATTCCGAAATAGCAAGAAAGTTGCAAACTTGAAAAAAATCATCCAACTGATTTGAAAACAGTCCCAAATTTCTTAATGACATAAAAAAGAAACGTAGTACAAATTCTAGTAAATTCGGCTAAGACAAGTACCAAAGTATAGAATAACAGAAGTGTGTACATGTAGATAATGTAAATTAGGCTAAGAAAAGTACCAAAGTATAGGATAACAGAAGTGTGTACATGTAGATAATTTGAATCAGGAACAGAGAATCGACGAGCATTTCTTCTGTGTTAACAATGGATTGATTGTGACCAGTGCTTGATTATGTTTATAGGTGAATAGTGTTGGAGAGCGAGGAGGTGGAAGCTGCAATACGGAAGATATAAGTGCAGAAGCTGCAGACCTTTTTGTGTATGTATGTGCCTAAATAGGTATGACGTGTTTGAGTGATCTGACGTGGTTTCTGCTCCGGCGGTGTGATGTGAAATAAAACGGCTCATCCAAACTCTAAGTTGCAGCATTATCTATATATTGAATTTTGCACTTTATTGATCCTTGTAAAAACTGAATGTCTATATGAACATATTAAATAAGTGTAAACTGTGCAAGTAATTATGTTGCAATAATTAGGGACAGCATCAAGCATGTCACCAACTCAGTAAGATATCTGGAGATCTAGAAAAAGTAGCAAACAAATTTCTAAAAGGCAAAGACCTTCGAGCTACTAGTCCCTTGTCACCAAGGATTCTGCAATCCCCTAAAAGGTTTTGATAAAAGGCACGGTATGCACGCTAAATAAACTTAAAAGCCTCAACTTTAACACCACCTCTAGCCCCAGCATATACGATCATCAGAGCTTGTGGAGATGGTTTAGAAATAGCTTCTTGGTTATTGAATAACCACTTTTGCAAAAAAAGAATATAGAAAAATAAGAAATGGAACGTTTTCAGAACTGGGACCATGAAAAACACAACTACCAGATTGCATTCACTAAAGTATCTTATGCATCGTGTTCCTGGAAACTTCATTAAAACTTCAGAGCATGTGAACAAGATACAATTTGAAATAATGCATTCCTAGATTGTTCCAAAGTCTCTCGATCAATTATAGTGACATTAGGTACATGCCTCAATATGCATTAAATGACTGCAGCAAAATTAGCCAGACACCATTTAGTAGCTTGTCATGATATATATTAGTAGTATCAAGATCATTTAAAATTAATATCATAGTAACACTCATGCTAGAAGAGCCATTAACTTGAAATGATGATTACAAAGCTGAGTTTGCACAGATAGGAACATTCCTATCTCAATTTTATGCTCTGCTCAAAGGTAGCTATTTGCTTCTTTTAACAGCAAATCTTAATGACATCAGAAATCATTATTGTGTAACTCTCAACAGGAGATTGACCTTTTGAGAAAATGCAGTCATAACATATTTTCATCAGTTCTGTACAAAGATAAGTTTGTACAAAATTAAAGAAGATCTCCTATTACCTATAGTACGGCTTCTTGCATTAGGCAAAGGCAAAATTCTGTATGTTTTTGTTCCGGAGGTCCCTTAACAACGAGGCGGTAGATGCAACTTCCCGGAGACCCCGAACATGCATGGTGTTATGGAGTACACATGCTTCTTTGGACCTATTATTTCGAATACATCCATGGATAAGTATATCGTAGGTAACATTATTGGGATTAAGACCTCGGTCTAGCATATCCTTGTACAGGTTCAATGCTTCAACATGTCTACCCATACGCATAAGTCCCTGCAATATTGTGGTATAAGTTTCAACGGCAGGTGCCAATCCTTCTAGGGGCATTTGTCTGAGAAGCTCGATTGCTTTGTCTACTTTTAACTTCTTACAATAGCCATTTATCAAAATGCTATAGGTATGACTATCGGGCAATATCCCTTTGCTAATCATTGTATCGAGCACTTCCAGTGCCCTATCTATTTCTCCTCGTAAACAATATCCATCCATCAGTATACTATACGTCACTACATCAGGAAAGTTACCTTTTATAATCATTGTCTCAACCAATTCCTCCGCAGCTTTAATCTTCCCTTCTTTGCAAAATGCATTAACCAATATACTGTAGGTATGCAAATCCAAACATATATTTCTACTTTCCATATCTTTTAACAGACATTTAGCTTCACCCCATCTATTAAAATAGCATAAACTCTGAATAACTGAGCTGTAAGTCACAACATTCGGTTGTACACCTCTATGACTCATTTCCGAAAGAAGCTTCAAAGCATCATCAACTAACTCATCCTTACATAAGGCATTAATCATCGCATTAAAAGTCACCCTATCCGGTTCACAATGACTCATTTCCATAAACCTAAACCACCTAACTGCCATTGAAGTTTTCCCTCGTTTGCTCAAACAATTAATAATAGTCGTATACATAACACGATTTGGTCTAACTAGATTCAACCTAACCAACTTACAAAACAAATGCTCCGCTTCCACAAACATATCTTTCCCAATCAACACCTTAATCAAAGTCGTAAACGTAACCACATTCGGCCTAAACCCACATTTAACAATCATACTCAGCATCGAAAACGAACAATTAACATGATTCAATCTAGAAAAACAATTAATAACAATATTAACAGTATAAATATCAACAGGAATGTCGAAAACACGCATATCGCGAAACACGAAGACAGAAACAGAGAACTCTTTCATTTTAACGAGTGCGGATAAGAGTCGATTGAATTCGAGAATTGGAGGTAAAGGTTGAGTTTTGACCATGTGGTGAAACAAATGAAGTGGTTCCTCGAAGCTATCAAAGCCTAATTTGGATTTCTGAAGGAGTAATTTATGTAATTGAAAAGTTGAAAAGGGGGGATTAGGGTTATTGTTAGAGTTAGAGGAAAAGGGGGAAAATGAGAAGTGAGATTTATGTACAAGTACAATGTAGGGATAGAGAGTTCGACTACATGATTGGAGATGTCGAGAAAGAGTGAGAGACATTGATTTGTGTTAGATAAGAGTTCAAGTGTGTGAATTAGGGTTCTAAACTACGATTTTTTTCTCGGAAATTGTATAGTGCGATCACCTTCGCGTCGACAAAAAGTTATCTACAGTGTTTTTCTCACACCAGCTTACAGGATTCCCGTTGATCCTCTATTATCGATTACATACCTCAAATGGGTGTTTATTTGTTTGGATTTTGAATATTGTGAATTTAGTGTTTTTTCATAAATATCCAAATTGTAGAAAATATTTGTAAAAATACAAACTAATCTCACGTGCAACTGACATATACAACTGTTTTAATTTTATACGCAACCTCATATTCAACCCGCATTCACATTTTTTGTAAATATTTCTATAAAAATTGGTATGTTTAGTAAATTTCCTAATTTATTTAAATTCTAAATTTTTTATTATTTTGTTGTAATTGATCAACATTTAAAAACAATATTTTATAATGATTCTAATAAAATTTAGTGCTTTTCTTAATATTTTTTTCTATTTTTTATAGGAGGCAATTAATTTCTTTCAAATTTTAATTTAATACACTCTCCTTAAAAAAATAATTACTCAAAATATTTCTGAGTACTTTGACCCAGGATAAGAAAAAAACTAAATAATAAAATAACATAAGTAAAAAATTTGGATGAAAATGTTAGATATCTAAAATTCTTTTTCCATGTTACAAATATTTTAGTATCGTATTGTTAATTGTTAATTTTTCTAATAATAAAATAAGATATGCGTGCTCACTAATTAAAAAATATGTAACATATCTTACCGCATCATTAGGTACATTTAACGAATTCAGGGTAGCTAACATTATTTTTTAAAAAAATATCAATAAACTACAGCTAGAATGATTAAAACATTGAACAACTTCCATAAATAACATCACTTTTCGATGAGAAGCAAGATAATGCTTCCTCACAAGGACCTAACTGATTTCTACCGAGTAAAAATTACAATGAGAAGTAATTTCTTAAATTTAGTTGATAAGTTTTTGTGCCATGATACTAGTGAGTTGCATTCGAATTGAGATCACTAAATGAGCATTGTTGTTTGTCATGGTTAAGAAAAATCTTTCCAAGTATTGACAGGATTATTGTATTTATTAAGAATCCGACTTAAGTTCTTTAAAACAAATAAAAAACTCTCTCAATTAGTTGGAAAAATCTGTAGCAATTATAATGTTAGAAAAAAAAAACAATGGTTGGTTCCTGGTGCTCGACTACTCACCATAAATTTATGCCTGATATGCAAGTACATACGGAGAGAAATGCTACAGTTCCCGAAGATCACATTAGTTCCCAGAACATCATTAGCCCCCAGAATATCATTTACAAATAACGGCATTTGGTAATAACGACGTTATCAGAATGAACAATCCACAAATATTATGTCCGACAGTATGTGCACACTCATTTTATTGTATGCGATTACAATTTTCTAAGTTTCTTCTACAATGCAAAACATGGGTCTTGTCCTTTGATTTGAGTAGGTCCATTAATGGAGGTGGTAAACTCAGTTACAGAGAAAACCAAGAAACCAGGAGCAGACATTTCGTCTACAAGTACATGTCCTACATTATACTTCTTATTATGCAATCACCAGCAGATAAGTGTTGATTAACATAACATCATTACACTCCATCATGTTCACTAGATTGTCAACTTTTGCTAACCTACTGTTTACAAAATTTGTTTTCACAACATAAAAGATACTGATTTCAAAAGTTATTTACTAGATCATTGTTTATGACTTTTAAATGTTTGACTAGAAATCAGTTCATATACGAGAAGATCAAGGACTCATACACCATCATCAAGTCTCAATAAAGACTGCTTAAAAATTGGTCACCTGAAGATCCGTTACCCCTTCTATTATTAGCTCTGTTCTTCTTCCTCGCCCATTTTTCATTCACATAAAATCATCGATCTTCTTTTATGCACTGCATGTTTTTGCACCAAGTTACTTTTAGGAAGGAAAATGGATGAATTTTGACGTTACTGATTAAGAATTTTCTAGGAAGGCATGGTTTTGCCTATTTAACTCAATTTGTCAGAGTCCCCCAAGTAAAATAATACATTTTTTATAAACGCCCAGAAGATTTGAATTCGTAAATTTTACAGAAGTACTTGAAGCGCCTGGAAAAACATACATATAAGCCGAGGCCAAGAGAATTTAAGCCAGAACGATATCTTACATGCATTTTCAACCGATGCAAGAAAATGAATACAAAAATCAGCTGGGTAAAGAATGTATGAGTTCCAATACTGTAAATTAAAAAGTGGATCTAGCAAAAACAAGGAGATCGACCATGCTCAAGAATGTATGAGACTCACTGCTGCATATTGTTGTAAATCTCACTAACAAATATAGCAACATAGAGGCAAGTGTATAAAGAATTTAGTAAGTTTAGGCCAAGACCACAGTCAACAAAACAAAGCATGCATGTAAACAAAATCAGTAACTGAAATAAAGAAGAGAAAATCGAAGATGTACCCGAAACCATAGCTTTCAATCGTGTCTGAAAATAATGGAGCACAGATACAAAATACCAAGAAAATTCGATCACAGCTGAGTCACCAGGTCTTGCTCGAAGGCCTGGCTGCTCTTGAAGAGAATATTGCCCCCTAACTGCTGCGTTTGGGATGCTCGCAATATCTCCACCGGGATAAAACAGCTCAGAGTTTATGTTAACTACAGCAACAAAACCTCTACTTCGACCAGCACCTCAGTCGCCGGAAAATATCAGCACTTCAGGACTTTTGGGAGAGAAATGCAGAGAGGTTGAAGAGAAGAGAAGAGAATGTAGTGTATATAATACATTCACTTTAACCTCTATTTATAGGAGATGAAAAAATGAAACTGTCCACACACTTAATGTCTGAATTAAACTGCTTCATTAATAAAAAAATCAAAACTGATCAGATTTTGAATTTAAATTACTTGTAACAGCTTTTCACATTAACACCCACATTATTATCAGAACTTAAGTTAATTTCTGATCTGATATCAGAACTTAAGTTAATTTCTGATCTGATATTAGAACTTAAGTTAAGTTCTGATATCAAAACTTAAGTTCTGATTTTATTCATCAGTTACAGATCAGATTATATTATTTGTCCAGGTTCAAGGTATTTAGAATAAGCCCACTAACAAAGTGACTTTCAGTATCAAACTCAGCCCAACAATTTATAATAATCCAATCACTGATAAATAAATTCGAATTAAAATTAATTCTCAAATAAATAAAATCCTCACCCAGGTCACCTCGCGTACGCGAGACGCCGAGACATTCGCCCAAATCGCCCTTCGACCCGACCCGGTCCGGTGCGGTGCGGTGCGTGGCGTGGCGGGGCGGCATCGCGTGTGTGTGTGTGCGCGTGAAGCATATAACAACACAATGGACCATCACACACCTTAGTAGTTGTATACTACTCATGTGGGTAATACCATATAAAGCACACAACCCCCTTTATTTATTTCAATGTGGGACAAACATTCTCAAATTTTTCCAATCTTTTCCAAGCTACTTTCAACTCTCATTTCATATGGATTTCATTAAGAAAATTCTTAAAACCATACATGAAAATTTAAGTTCAAATATCATTGAACAATTTCCAATCATTAGATTTTAGGATTAACATCAAGAACATAATTAAATTAAGCTCTAAAATCCTAATTTTCTAACAATCCCCCACAAATCCATACAGAAATGCGATCAATTTCCCATCATGACTTGTTTTTTCAGAGTCGGTACACTTCCGGGTTTGAACCCTCCTAATTCCTCTACTTCAATGGCTATCGGACTCAGATGGAATGTTTCACCTTGAATCTTAATCCGTTTAGTATAACCATATTCCATAGACGACGACAAGTCAAAGGTTATGGTGCCAATCTACGGCTTTGAGACATTAATGGTCATGTCTCGATCCTGTTCGTCGAATGCTTCAAGGATTAACCATATCCTCTAATTGCGACCACACAATTACATTCACTTAGCTGGGCATCTCCAGAGATATACTGCCTCTATCTCGTCAAATGACTTGAACCCATTCAGAGTTTTAACACTCTTGCTTTTCTGGCAGTGTCAGTACCTTCTAGGTTTACAGGGGATAGACTCAGATACTATAGTATCAACTATGTAGCAAAGGTACTTCCAATTCATCCTTACAGCTTGTTAATACCCATTGAATACACTTCGAGGGATCTCCTCTCATGTGTATTGGGTTCCCACTGTTGATGAATTATGATGGGTTGACAGTCCCATCCCCAACCTTGACTTAAGGACCACTACAGGTTCCAGTCCTTTAGTAAGAGGATCAGCTATATTATTCTGAGTTCCTATGAACTCTATAGCTATGATCCTATCAGTCACTAAACCCCTTATAGACTTGAGTCTAACTTGGATGTGCCTCTTAGTTTTAGCATTATGCTTTTTACTGCTAATCTTGTCGATAGTTGTTCGACTATCACAGTGAATAGCAATAGCAGGAAGCGGTCTGCTTACTACAGGTATTGCAGACATAAGTCCGTGTAACCATTCAGCCTCCGTCCCTGTGGCATCAAGTGCACACAACTCAGCCTCAAAAGTAGACCGAGTAACAATAGTCTGTCTGCTTGACTTCTAGGATATTGCTCCACCAGCCAAGGTGAACACGTATCCAGTCACTCCATTGGAACCAGACTTCTTAGCTATCCAACTTGCATCACTGTACCCTTCAAGCACACCAGGAAATCTCCTGTAGTGTAAACTAAGGTACATTGTGCCTTTTAGATATCTAAGTACTCTATCAAGAGCATCCCAATGAGTTCTGTTTGGACAGCTTGTATATCTAGCCAATTTAGACACAGAATATGAAATATCTGGTCTAGTACAGTTAGCAAGATACTGCAAGCTCCCAATAATCTGAGAATACCTTAACTGAGACACAGGCACTCCTGAAGTATTCTTGACAAGGGCAACTTTCGAATCATAAGGTGTACTAGCGATTCTACACTGTGAATAACCATATTTCTCAAGTATAGATTTCTCTATATAATGAGATTGAGTCAAGGTTATTCCTTCAGTGGACTGAATCAGTTTGATTCCAAGAATCACACTTGCCTCACCCATATCCTTCATTTCAAAATGCCTTTTCAAGAATTCTTTAGTCTCGTTAATAATCTCAATATTGGTTCCAAACAGTAAAATGTCATCCACATATAGGCACAAAATAACACACTCATTACCTTTAACTTTAGAGTAGACACACTTATCACTTTCATTAATCTTATAACTGAAAGGCAATATAGTTTCATCAAACTTTTTATGCCAATCTCTGGGAGCTTGTTTCAAGCCATAGATGGACTTGATCAACTTACATATTTTCCTTTCATTGCCTGATGCAACAAATCCATCAGGCTGATCCATATAAATCTCTTCTTCAAGTTTACCATGAAGAAAAGCCGTCTTTACATCCATCTGATGGGTGATAAGACCATGGACTGAAGCCAATGCTATAAGCATTCGGATTGTTACCATTCTTGCAACCGGAGAGTATGTATCAAAATAATCAATTCCTTCCTTTTGCTTAAAACCCTTAGCTACCAGTCTAGCTTTGTACTTATCTATTGAGCCGTCAGGGTTCAACTTCCTTTTAAAGACCCATTTACACCCAATAGTAGAACACCCAGGAGGGAGATCAACCAACTCCCATGTTCCATTAGAAACAATAGAGTCAATTTCACTCTTGACAGCGCCCTTCCAGTGCCTTGACTCAGAAGAATCCATAGCTTGCCAGAAAGTTAAAGGTTCGTCCTCGATATTGTAAGTGATGAAATCACCTCCAAAATTCTTGACTACCTTTGCACGCTTACTTCTCCTTGATTCCTCTAGTTCCTTAGGAATAGAGCTACTACTAGGTTCCGCCCCCACATTTGTCATCTTTTCCACATGATCAGGAATAGAACTTGATGTGTGAGTAGGATCTTCCTCAGAAGTCGTTTCAGGTATTCCAGTCTTCATAGGGTAGACATCCTCAAAGAATGTCGCATCTCGAAATTCAACTATCGTGTTTGCCACTATACCATCTATGTCAGATTTTAACACTAAAAATCTCATAGCTGTAGTGGTTTCAAGATAGCCCAGAAAGATACAGTCAACAGTCTTTGGACCTAGTTTCTTTCTCTTGTGTTCAGGAACAAGCACCTTAACAAGGCACCCCCACACACGAAGATACTTAAGACTAGTCATCCTGCCTTTTCATAACTCCAAGGGTGTTTTATCCATGTGTTTCAGAGGGACTCTATTCAAAATATGGCAGGCCGTATTTAGAGCCTCCCCCCACATGTATTTAGGCAACCCAGAGTTAATAAGCATACTATTAATCATGTCTTTAAATGTTCTGTTCTTTCGCTCTGCAACCCCATTAGACTCAGGTGTGTATGGTGGAGTAACTTCATGAACTATACCATTGTTAGCACAAAATTCATTAAAAGCATTACTCGTATACTCACCACCTCTATCAGATCTCAACCTTTTAAGTAACTTACTAGTTTGTTTTTCTACTTCAGTTTTATATATAATGAATTTACTAAGTGTTTCATCCTTATGTCTAAGTAAATAAACATAACAGTATCTACTACTATCATCTATAAAAGTAATAAAGTATCTAAACTGGTCCTTGGTCAACACACCACCAAATTCACAAATATCAGTGTGTACTAAATCTAACAAGTCTGAATCCCTAAAAATGTTATGAAAAGGTTTCCTTATTTGTTTAGCAGACACACATACTTGACATTTAGAATTCTTTTCTATGGTATATTTTGGAATCAACTCTAAGTTCATCATGTTCTTAAGAGCACCAAAGTTTAAATGACCTAGTCTAGCATGCCATATATTTGAGGATTCAATACAGTTAACAGTAGGAATAATATTATTATTCAAATTTCCCAAAACGGGATCCGCATTAATAACAAATAAACCATTTGACAAGTAACCCTTGCCAAAGAATGTACCAGTATGAATAAGAACTACTTTATTACACTTGAACGAAATTTCAAAACCACTAGAAACTAAACAGCTTCCACTTATTATATTTCTACGCATGTTGGGAACATGATGCACTCTCGTCAAAGATAGAATACGTCCTGAAGGGAACTTCAGATCCACGTTTCCAACTCCATGTACTTGAGCAACACTAGCATTCCCCATCTTCACAGTCAGGTTATGACTCTGTTGATAAGATACAAATAAACTAATATCAGCACAAATATGTACATTAGCTCCAGTATCTATCAACCATTCATTTGACAGATAGGTAGAAAATATCACAGGGTTGTAGGATACATACCGGTCAACGTCGGTTTCAGAAGCCGTAGCCTCACCAACAACCATGTTCACTACAGGCCCACTTGCGGTTCCAAGCACAACATTCGCTTGCGCTACCTCGGTTTTCTTCGCTTTCTTCGTAGGGCAGTCCTTACTCCAGTGCCCAACCTGCCCACAAGACCAGCATGGTTTGTTTGCCTTGGGTTTCTTGGCCTTGTCCTTGTCACTCTTAGGTTTATTACTATTAGCTTTCTTAGCAAAAGCCTTTCTCTTCTGTCCTACAGTTGCTATGTTTACCTTCGAGGTACCATGTTCAGTTGGCATCACATGTCCCTGTTTGGACTTGTATTGTTCTTGCACCGAGATGTCCAGCATAAGGTTGGTCCAGGTGATCTCTCCTTTCTGTCTTTTCAGGGAGAGAGAGAACTCTTCCCAAGACTTCGGGAGTTTTTCAATCACACTCATCACCTTGAACTTCTCCGGGAAATTCATTCCAGACTCCTTCAAAGCATGCACTATCATCTCGAACTCATGCACCTGCTCAGTCATGGACTTATTGTCCACCAGCTTGAACTCGAGGAACCTTGCCACAGAATACTTTTCTAGACCTTGTGAGTCAGTATTATGTGTCTGGTCCAGCTTCTCCCATAAGAGTTTTGCAGAGTAAGCATCAGAAGAATAGACATCAAACAAAGTGTTTGTTAGTGCCGCCAGAATGGCCGCCCTAGCCACTCCATCCTTCTCAGCCCACTTCGCAAAAGCCTTAACTGTGTCAGCCTTCTCTTGATCCACTACTGGTTTCTCATATTCCACAACCGGCCACAGACCCTTTATAATCAGCCACAACTTCATCCTTTTCTGCCAGCGAGAAAAGCCAATGCCACCGTTGAATTTCTCCGGTAAACCGGTTAGTTCAACAGCTTGTGGGAAACTATAGGTGGTCCAATCAATGGCCCCAGCAGTTGCACCCGAACTGCTACCACCACCAACGATAACCTCACTTTCGTTAACCATTATGCTAAATTCTATATAACTAATATTCTCTTCAAGAATGTTGTAAATCTCACTAACAAATATAGCAACATAGAGGCAAGTGTATAAAGAATTTAGCAAGTTTAGGTCAAGACCACAGTCAACAAAACAAAGCATGCATGTAAACAAAATCAGTAACTGAAATAAAGAAGAGAAAACCGAAGATGTACCCGAAACCATAGCTTTCAAACGTGTCTGAAAATAATGGAGCACAGATACAAAATACCAAGAAAATTCGATCACAGCTGAGTCACCAGGTCTTGCTCGAAGGCCTGGCTGCTCTTGAAGAGAATATTGCCCCCTACCTGCTGCGTTTGGGATGCTCGCAATATCTCCACCAGGATAAAACAGCTCAGAGTTTATGTTAACAACAGCAATAAAACCTCTACTTCGACCAGCACCTCAGTCGCCGGAAAATATCAGCACTTCAGGACTTTTGGGAGAGAAATGCAGAGAGGTTGAAGAGAAGAGAAGAGAATGTAGTGTATATAATATATTCACTTTAACCTCTATTTATAGGAGAGGAAAAAATGAAACTGTCCACACACTTAATGTCTGAATTAAACTGCTTCATTAATAAAAAAATCAAAACTGATCAGATTTTGAATTTAAATTACTTGTAACAGCTTTTCACAGTTACAGATCAGATTATATTATTTGTCCATGTTCAAGTTATTTAGACTAAGCCCACTAACAAAGTGACTTTACCGGGGCGGTGCGTGGCGGGGCGGCGGCGCGTGTGTGTGTGCGCACGTGAAGCACATAACAACACAATGGACCATCACACACCTTAGTAGTTGTATACTACTACCATATAAAGCACACAACCCCCTTTATTTATTTCAATGTGGGACAAACATTCTCAAATTTTTCCAAGCTTTTCCAAGCTACTTTCAACTCTCATTTCATATGGATTTCATTAAGAAAATTCTTAAAATCATACATGAAAATTTAAGTTCAAATATCATTGAACAATTTCCAATCATTAGATTTTAGGATTAACATCAAGAACATAATTAAATTAAGCTCTAAAATCCTAATTTTCTAACACATATATCATATTTTAAACTGGAGCAAGTAAACGAACAAGAAAACCAGCAAGAGATGACCATATTCAAGAATGTATGAGCTCTGGTGCTGCATGTTATATGTCGGGGAAACAATTGAACATATAATTCAGCAAGCAATCGACAATAATCAAGACTTTATGGACTACATCACCAAATATTGTAATAAGGAGCAAGCAAGTGCAAAAAGGAACGTAAAAAGTAACAAAAACATCGACCACTTTCAAGAATGTATAAGATCCACACAAGAATATTTTGTAGGTAACATCATATGCAAAGTGCAAACAGCCATGAGATTCCATTTCCTCAAATAGTGCTTCATGAAGTAATGTCTTAAAATTAGGTCGCAAACCTTTAAAAGGAAGGTTGCTAGAAGACTTCTTGTTGCTTCAAAACAATTGAGTGTACCTGTGGAGATGGATACAAATATAACATGTTATTTATGTTACACTCTGGGAAGGCATTTTCATTTAGCTTGTTATATGCAACCTTCCAATGCAATCAATTTTGAAAACCTAGGAAGCTCATCAATTGGCATCGTGATGACTATACTGACCATGACCATGTCGATCTGCAGATTGTCAAAAATTGGAAGATCGAACATTCAAGTTAAGATTAGAACTCCAAAGACACCTTTTGTAATCTTAGCAATAAGAAACATAATACTAGTTGGTCAGAGAAGAATTGACAATTTTCTAGCACTGACATTTAAAAGGAAGTAGTACCAACCTGTCTATCATACATGCCACAAACACAATTGATACTGACATCAGGGAAATCTGTTTGGGGTACCCAAGGCAAGAACTTCATACGCAAAGCAAGAAGAGCAGGATCCTGTTCTTGGGATTCAACTAAGTCCAGTACCTCAGAGGTGGTAGACGCATCTGCTGAGAAGCCTTTAGCACGCATGTCATCTATGAGCACGCCAGCTTCTTTGTACTTCTTTTTGTGAAAGCAACCACGGATAAGTGTGTTGTAGGTAACATCATTTGGCATGTAATATTCATTGGCTTCCATTTCCACAAATAGTTCATTTGCTTCATCGAGTAAACCTTCTTGAAAAAATCCTTGGATCATCATTGTGTAATGTCTTCACATCAGGTCGCAAATTTTTTGAAGGAAGGCTCTCAAAAATATTTTTCGCCTTCCCAAGATTTTCGTTGTTGCACAATCCGTCAATCAGGATACTGTAAGTGCGAATATGAGGAGGAAACACATTGCATTGTATCAGATGAAAAAAAACATTGCTTCATCCATGTATCGGTTCTTAAAAAGTCTATCTAACATGGTATTGCATGTCAAGATATATTAGGAGAAGACTTTATGTTCAAGTGATACTGACTGATTAAATAGATTCTAGACGACTAGACCAATACTTGTCACAAAATCATATTAATAAGTAAGAAGAAACTTAAATATTATTTGCAAGTGAGGCAAAATATGTTCTTAGTTTTATTCTACAGGTGATGAGTCAGCTAAAAATCCTTCTTGGAATGTATTGATGGGCCTATCGTTGATGTATTTTTAGATTCTTTGATTGTAGTAAGATGTAATGGTTCTTCCTCCTTCGTAAGTAAGTTAAGTTGTCATGCTACTAGGCATGTCCATGGATCGGGTTTGGATCGGATCGGCATGAATCCATATTCATATCCATTTATTTTTTCGGATTCGGATCAGATCGGCTCCAGATTTTTTATAACTGAATTCCTTCATAGAGGGTGCGGCCAACTCCAAGTTGTGGTACATGATGTACAAGGCCCAAGCCAGTTTGTATGATTTGGGAGAGAGTTGGACAGGGGCTACGTCATACCATTTTAGGATTTTCTTGATGTATAGGTGCAAGGGTGCGCCCACACCTAGAGAAATAAGTTTAGGGGTGAGCACCATCTTGGTAATCCTCAAGTTAAAGATGAGGCATCATCTTGCGAAGAGGACGCGCCCAGATCCCCTCCATGTCATAGTACTTCATATTCTAGCCAATCTCCAATTCTATGGCTGTGGAATTCATGCCAACACAAGCCAAATTATTCTCTCTTTTTCTCCAAACATTCTTCTCTGTTTCGGGAAGGTCCTCGAGCTCCTTCAAGTCAAAATCAAGTTCTACATCTTCTGGTTCCCAATGTTCGAGTGGAGTGTCAGACTTTTGAGGAGAAATGGGATATTTGTCGGGATCAGGAGCTCTTTGTTCAAAGTCCCCTTCACTATGAGGGGAGGACGTTCCCTGAGAAGGTGACGCGTCCTGAATAGGAGACGCGTCCTCATCAGAAACAATCACGCGGGAAGGCGGTTGGCTAGTTGTGGGGATAATCTCATCATCTGACCAATCTTCAATGGCTGACCTAGTGTTGAGAATTGGAGTTCTTTTACGTTTAAATTTTCTTTTTCCCATCCTGGAGCTTATGGGGACGTGATCCATAGAGTCGGAACTAGAATCTGACATGATTGAAGATTTTTATTTGAGAAATTCAAAGACGCGTGCTTCCACCTCAAGAAAGGGAGTAGTCATATGAGATTGAGAAGGCTCAGGGAGGAAAGAGATTGGAGGAGGACAGTAGATCCCTATGCGCTTGTTGAGTGCTTTGAAAGGATGAAAGGAGGAAGAAGACGCGTCCTCCAGCTGAAACAAGAAGGAAGAAGATTTTGAGGACGCGTCCATGACTTAAAGAAGAAAAACAAAAGTAAAGAAAATGAAGTAAAAGTATAAAAGTAGAATTAGCATGAGGACGCGTCCTACAAAGTCTATCGCAGGAAGCTAATTATGAAAGATATAATATATGACGTGTCCTAGTTTGACAGCGCGTCTACTCAACTCTCGTTGAAACAACTTAAAACTATGACAAATGGGTTACGCACTAAACAAAGAAAGTATATAGGACGCGCCCTAAGTGGTAGGCGCGTCCACACTAGGGGAATACAGCCGAATTTGAATCGACTATGGTTAATTTGGGGAAAAATTCAGTAAAACCCTAGAAACATGCAGTCAGGAATCAAAGAAGCAAAATATGTTATTTTAATCGATATATACATATACGTGTATTATTGTAATGAAGAACAGTTGTAAAAAGTGGCGGATATGAACAGTTTTTAACTTATTATGGACGATTTGCTCGGTGAAATTAAGAAACAATGAAGGATCCACATACCTTGTGAGTTGGGGATTCGATTGAGGTAAGGAAATCGGGAAATGATCGGAGAAATCGCCGGATTTTTGAACTTCAAATTTCTGCTTGAACGGCGGCGACGGCGGTTGTTGAGAGAGTAAAGTGATGATATGAATTTCATTTTAGGGTATTTATAGAAGAGGGTATGCTGACGTGGGCGACAGCTGTAACGCAACGGGTATAAAGCGAATGAAAAGACGCGTCCTCAACCAACAACACGTCCTGTATTGTAAGCCAAATTTCGTTGCTTAGATTTAAGGATAAAAATTCCAACTTTGTTTTCTACTGCGTAAGGAATTTGGGGGGTAGTTGTTATACCCAAAATTTGGCATTGGATCAATACGGGTCAAACGCGGGTTGATTAGAGTCAAACTCGGTATTGCATTACCAAAGGTTAGGACGCGCCAAGGCTGACAAGACGCGCCCACCTTTATGTGAGTGTTTTATGAAGGATGGTCTTACGATGAGAAAGTTTGGAAGCACATGCCCAGGGCAGAATGCGCCCAGGTGTTGGATGCGTCCATCATGGTGGGAGTATACTGAAAAGTGATTCTTTGGCAGAAAAGCTTGAAAGAGTACACTCAGAAGGATAGGACGCGTCCTGTATTTGTGGAGTGTTAGATATATTTGATAATGTCATGGCTAATATGATTTGTGTTTAAGTTTTCAGATCTTACTTAACAGGACAAATCAGTACTTAACTGGAAATTAGTAATTATACTGAAGTCAGGACTTAAGATATCAGAACTTAAGTTATCAGGAGATAATATCAGGACTTAAGGAGACTTTCAGATAAGGCAGGCGGCTGATTGAAAGGAAAGAAGATCAAGACAAATACAAGAAGAAATATGCATGAAGAAGGAATTCTATGAAGAATGGAATACTTGGAAGAAAAGATAACTAGTTGATATATTTTAGGAAGCAGAATTATATTCCATATCAATTAGAACATTATCTTGTAACTGTGTAGTATATAAACACATACATAGGGTTTACACTATAAGTGTTATCATTATCGAAGTTATTATTCATTGTAACCCTAGCAGCTCTCATGATAATTTGTTCATCACTGAGAGAGGACAGTTCCATATTGTAACAGAGTTTATTGTGTTGAATAAAATCTGTGTTCTGTTACTTGAGTTCTTATATTCAATTTGATTATAGTAAACACTGTATTCAACCCCCTTCTACAGTGTGTGTGACCTAACAAGTGGTATCAGAGCGATCTGTTAACACACATACAGTTTAAGATCCAAAAACAATCATGTCTGAAGAAGAACTTCCAACCAAGCCCACCAAAACTGAAGAAACTTCAAAAACCATAACCCATAGTCGATATGAGACTATAAGAGTTCCCATGTTGAGACCTTCTGAGTATTCCATATGGAAAGTGAAGATGGCTATATTTCTGGAAGCTACAGATCCAGAATATCTTGACAGAATTAATGAAGGACCACATATGCCAACCAAACTCTCTGTGGAAGTCGCGGGTCAGCCAGCAAAGTCTGTACCGAAGGAGAAAAGTGATTACACTACTGAAGATATCTCATCGATTACAAAGGATGCAAAGGTAAGACACTTGCTGCATAGTGTCATTGATAATGTCATGTCAAACAGGGTAATTCAATGCAAGACTGTAAAAGAGATATGGGATGTTTTAGAAACAAGGTGTCAGGGAATTGATTCAATCAACAAGAACAGGAAGACTATACTCACTCAAGAGTATGAGCACTTTGACTCAAAGCCTAATGAGTCATTAACTGATTTATATGACAGATTTGTCAAACTCTTGAATGATTTGTCACTAGTTGACAAAGAGTATGATATTGAAGATTCAAATCTTAAATTCCTGTTAGCTCTTCCTGAAAGATGGGATTTGAAGGCCACAATAATAAGAGACAACTATAATCTTGATGAAACAACTCTTGATGAAATTTATGGGATGCTCAAGACTCATGAACTTGAGATGGAACAAAGAAGCAAGAGGAATGGAAGAAAGTCAATGACAGTTGCCTTTGTGGCTGAGGAGGAAAGTCCCAAAGTTGTTGCCTCAATGAAAGGCAAGGGAAAAGCTCTCATCACAAAGTCTGATACTGAGTCATCAAGTTCTGATACTGATGATGACTCAAAAACTGAAAGCTTACCTGAGATGGATCCTGATGAAGAGATTGAAAGGAATATGTCCTAAGTCCAATCATGTATTAGGATTTAGGAATAACTTCCTGTGTAATCTGTTTTGATTTCATTGATATTAATAAAAGACTTGTTTTGTTTTTATTACGGGCTCTATCTATTTAAGTGTTTAAATAAGATATACCATAGTTTAGAGTAAAGCTTTTTATGGATTATGATGAGATCATAATAGTGAGACCTAAAAGATGATAACTCTAAACTTAAATAGTTCCTGGTCGTAGGATTACTAACTGGTAATTAATAATCCGCAGAGATCGGTACATACGATGTTTGCTTCATTATGAAGGATGTATGTTCTCATAGACATTTGTGTGGTGACACTATAGCTAGTATGTAGGTGCTTATTATGGAATAAGTTCACTGAACATGACTCGCACAGCTGAACAACTGATGGAGTTCACTCACGTGTCAGCAGTTGTTCATATAGTGATAGTTGTACAATTATCCTTAGACTTGAGGTCATCATAGTCATCTTGTGTACACTGAACTATGCTTTGGTTTAGTTCTTATCTCCAGGGACAATTATTAGGGCTCTACTGGGTATAGGAATTTGTACACAAAGATAGTGTATGATCAATAAAGGATCTACCCCTTCCAGTGAAGGAAGCGAATGTTCAAGACAGATCCACTTATGCTAGTTCAGGAATCTCTGGCCAGAGTAAATGAAATTAGAAAGGAGTTTCTAATTTGCATAGAACTACGCATAGTAAATGGTAAGCAAGTGATTGAATTAGATAGGCTTGACACGAGATCCATGCCTTGTATTTAATCGGGACATTGTAGGGTAGAAGGAGTTTATTGTATGGTAAATATTCACTAAATAGGTTCTTGATATTCTAAGCAGTGAATTCATATTATCCGGATAGACGCGATATGCTGAGAAGTATCCCTCACGATGTAGAATAAATGTGATTAATTAATTAATCATATTTAATAAATTAGAGAATTTATATAAATAATGATAAAATAGTTTTATTATTATTTATTTCTACTACCGGCTTAATATTGAACCTACAGGGTCACACCATAAAAAGAGAATGATTTAATGGTGGAGGAATTAATTAATAATGGCTAATAATTATTTATTTATGAAATAAATAATTAATTGGCAAATTTAATAATTGATTAAATGAGATTTAATTGATTATAAATTAATTAAGAAAAGTTCTTAATATTATTAATTAAGAATTTAATTTTTGGAAATTAAATCAAGAGAGAGAATTATTTCTAAAGTGTTTAGAAAAAGGATTAATAATTAAAAGGTGTTTTAATTATTAATGAGAATAATAAATGGGATAATAATAATATATATGGGAAAATTTCAGCTGAAAATTTTGCTTATAAATACACTATTATAGACCCTATTTTTATTCGAACCCAAGAACCCCAAAAACCCAAAAAGTTTGGAAAACCCAATTCTCTCCACCTCCTTCCTCCTCCTTAACATCGTTTTCTTGGTGGATACCGGTGGAGTGCTTCACACTTGAGGAGCAACTGCTAAGGATCTCTGATCGTTGTCTCCGAATTATTTTAAAGGTTATATTCGATCCCTATGTTTTTACCATGATTTATATGGTTTTATTTGGATTTTATATGTGTAAAAGTGTTTTACCATGCCCCCGCTGCGTTTAAAATCCAACAGAGATATTGAAGTTGTGTGCTCTTATGGTGAAAGGAATCACAAGGATTGCATACAGGAAATTCAGAAAGGGAAAGAAGTCTTCCAGGAAAGGTGCAAGTTCTGATAAGAAGAGTTTCAGAAAATCTGAAGGCAAAGGAGGAAAGTCTGACAGAGGAGATTACTCAAATGTTAAATGCTACAACTGTGGTGAGAAAGGCCACATATCTCCTGATTGCAGAAAAGGGAAGAGTGACAAAGGCAAGGCTCTTGTCACAAAGAAGAAAAGCTGGTCAGATGCTTCAAATTCTGAAGATGAGGAAAACTATGCCTTGATGGCAAATGTTGATAGCAGTTCTGATACTGCTGACTTAAAGGTACCTCAAACTACTTATGCCTTTCATACTGATGATATTACTGAGTTGAGAAGATATCTTAAAACCATGTTCATTAGTTATAAAGATCAAACTTTAACATGTGAAAGATTAACTTCTGAAAATCTTGCTTATAAAAAGAGGAATGAATATTTAGAAAAAGAGTTAGTCATGTTCCATCAAACTCAGAAAGATAGAGATGATGCCTTTTATGTTAGGGATGAAGTGCTAAAAATGAATGAATCTCTAAAAACTGAGTTAGAAAATGAAAGAGAGATTATCAGGACTTGGACTAACTCTGGTAAAGCAACTCAGGATATTCTTAGTAGTGGAAACTGGAAAGAGGGCTTAGGTTATGGAGATGATAAGAACAGTAAAGGAACTGTAGAAATTGAGCCTATAGTTGTTAAACAAAAATCAAAGGTAAATCATGTGAAGTTTGTAACTGCAAAGACTGATATTAAGAAATCAGAAGTTAAGAAGAAATTAACTTCTGACAAACCTAAACAGGATAAGCCAACTGAAGTTAACATAGGCTTAATGACAAAGAAGCAGCTTAAGCATAAACTGAAAGAGGTTAAAAATGTAAACAAGGTAAGCCACCTAGGAAAAATAGGAATGGAAAGGAAGGTGTGAACAAAAATAACAATTATAAGCCTGTTCCTAATGCTCCTAGAAAAACATGTCATAACTGTGGAAATTCTAACCATCTGGCTTCTTTTTGCACGAAGAATAAGAACATAAACTCCTTACCTTCAAAATCAGGAGTTAAGAGTCAGTCTGTTAGATATAAGCAACAAAATCCTTGTTTTCATTATGGTAGTTTATGGCATTCCATTTATACTTGTAAGCAATATCATAGTTTGTACTATGATTATTATCAAATAAAACCTTCTGTAAAGAAAGTTAGCATTATTCCTTCTAGTGTAAGTTCTGATGCAAAGTCTGATATTGTAAATTATGATAAGAAAACTGTTAACATAAACTCTGATGCTAAATCCGCTGCAAATGTTAACAAACTTAATAAGGCCAAAGTATCCAAGCAAGTCTGGGTCCTTAAAACTAATCATTAGTGGTCTTTGTGATTGCAGGGCAATAGGAAGAACATCCTAGTTCTGGACAGTGGATGTTTAGGACATATGACTGGAAATAAAGCCCTGCTATCAGACTTTGTGGAGAAAGCCGGCCCAGGTATTTCTTATGGAGATGGCAACATAGGAAAAACTCTAGGATATGGCAATATCAATCTTGGGAATGTCATCATTGAAAAAGTAGCTCTGGTCTCAGGAATTAAACACAATCTGCTGAGTGTTAGTCAAATCTATGACAGAGGTTATCATGTGGATTTCTTTCAAGAACACTATGAAGTTGTAAGCAAATCTACAGGCAATGTTATTCTGAAGGGATACAAGCATGGTAACATTTATGAAGCCAAGCTTTCAACAAGTACTGATGGTTCTGCAATCTGTCTGTTGAGTAGAGCATCAATTGAAGAAAGTTGGGATTGGCACAAGAAACTCTCTCATTTAAATTTTAACAATATAAATGAACTAGTCAAGAAAGATCTTGTGAGAGGACTGCCAAAATCAGTATTTGCTCTTGATGACCTTTGTGATTCATGTCAGAAGGTAAAACAAAGAAAATCTTCATTCAAGAGCAAGACTGAATCATCAATTCTTAAGCCTTATCACCTCCTACATATTGATCTATTTGGTCCAGTGAATGTCATGTATATTGCAAAGAAGAAATATGCTATGGTCATAGTGGATGAGTTCACAAGATACACATGGGTGTATTTCTTGCACACAAAAAGTGAAACTGCATCTATCTTGATTGATCATGTCAAGCAACTGGATAAATTGGTCAACGATTCTGTGAAGATCATAAGAAGTGATAATGGCACTGAGTTCAAGAATTTGATCATGGAAGAGTTCTGTAAAAACCATGGAATAAAGCAGGAATTTTATGCTCCTGGAACTCCACAGCAAAATGGAGTAGTTGAAAGAAAGAATAGAACTCTTATTGAATCTGCACGAACTATGCTTGATGAAGCAAAGTTGCCAACCTACTTTTGGGCTAAAGCTGTGCAGACTGCTTGTTTTACTCAGAATGCTACACTTATTAACAAGCATGGAAAGACACCATATGAGATGGTGAAGAAAAAGAAGCCAAATCTGAAGTATTTTCATGTATTTGGATGCAAGTGTTTTGTTCTTAAGACTCATCCTGAACAGCTATCCAAATTTGATCTAAAAGCTGATGAAGGAATTTTTATTGGATATCCACTTTCCACAAAAGCCTTCAGAGTCTACAATTTAAGAACAAGGGTTGTCATGGAATCTATCAATGTCTCTTTTGATGATAAAAAGATTACTGGACTTGAAGATTTCAATGATCATGATCAGCTGAGATTCGAAAATAAAGTTTTAAATTCTGATTCTGTAAATCCTGACAGTCTAAATCCTGATACTGCAAACTCTGATGCATTAAACTCTGATGTTATTGAAACTGTGGTGACTACGCCAAAGGAAAATGCACCTGTGCAGGGGGAGCATATTGAAGATCCAACCACATCTCAAGAAGCATCAGAACCTACAACAGGCTCTTCCAGTTCTGATAATTCTGGAAACACGAATTCTGATATTTCTGGAAACTCAAATACTGAAGGATCCAACTCAGAGAGCATAATTTCAGGGGGAGCATCAGAAAATATTGATGGAGACAGCATGGATTATGGGGGAGCATCCAGTTCTAGAGATAACCTTCCATCTGCAAGGAAGTGGACTAAAGCACATACACCTGACTTAATTATTGGAAATCCTGATACATGTGTCAGAACTAGAACAGCTACATCAAATGAATGTCTCTATCATTCTTTTATTTCTCATACTGAACCAAAGAAAGTGGAAGAAGCTCTTCAAGATGTTGATTGGGTGCAAGCAATGCAGGAAGAGTTAAATGAATTTGAAAGAAATAAAGTCTGGACCCTAGTACCAAGACCAAAGAACAGGTCTGTTGTTGATACAAAGTGGGTGTTCAGAAACAAAACTGACAGTGATGGCATAATTACAAGGAATAAAGCAAGGCTGGTTGCAAAAGGATACTCTCAACAGGAGGGAATTGATTATGATGAAACATTTGCACCAGTTGCTAGATTGGATGCCATAAGAATATTTTTGGCTTATGTTGCTCACAAGAAGTTTATAGTCTTTCAAATGGATGTGAAAAGTGTTTTTCTCAATGGAGAATTGGAAGAGGTCGTATATGTTGAAAAACCTCCTGGCTTTGTAGATTCCAAATTTCCCAATCATGTCTACAGGCTTGATAAAGCACTATATAGCCTTAAGCAAGCTCCAAGAGCATGGTATGAGACTTTAACTCAGTTTCTTCTGGAAAGTGGATTTAACAGAGGGACCATTGACAAAACTTTATTCTACCTCAACCATGGAAAGGACTTACTTTTGGTGCAGATATATGTTGATCATATCATTTTTGGTTCTACAAATGACAGACTTTGTAAGAAGTTTGTCAAGATGATGCAGTTAAGATATCAAATGAGTATGATGGGATAACTTAACTATTTTATGGGCCTTCAAGTCAAGCAGAATGAAGAAGGAACTTTTATTTGTCAATCTAAGTACACCAGAAATTTGTTGAAGAAGTTTGGAATGCAAGATTGTTCAAATGCATCCACTCCTATGGCCACTGCAACAAAGTTGGATAAGGATATTGGTAAATCAGTAGATATTACTGATTACAGAGGTATGATTGGCTCATTACTCTATCTAACTGGAAGTAGACCTAATATCATGTATGCTACCTGTCTTTGTGCAAGATTTCAAGCAGATCCAAGAGAACCTCACTTAACAGCTGTGAAAAGAATTTTCAAGTACCTTAAGGGTACAGCTGATCTGGGATTATGGTATCCTAGAGAATCATACTTTAAGCTAATAGATTACTCAGATGCAGATTTTGCAGAATACAAAATTGACAGAAAAAGCACAAGTGGAAGCTGCCAATTTCTTGGAGGCAGATTGGTTTCTTGGTTTAGTAAGAAATAGAAGTCAATTTCCACATCAACTGTAGAAGCAGAATACATTGTTGTAGGAAGCTGTTGTGCACAGATTCTTTGGATGAAGAATCAGTTACTGGATTATGGGTTAGAATTTTCTAAAATCCCTATTTATTGTGATAATCAAAGTGCTATTGCTATGACAGGTAATCCAGTTCAACACTAAATGACAGAGCACATCAGCATTAGGTACCACTTCATAAGGGAACATGTGGATGAAGGTACAGTGGAATGGCATTTTGTTCCAACAGATCAACAACTAGCAGATATATTCACAAAACCACTGTGTGAAGCTACTTTTACAAGATTGGTGTAATATATAATAGATGATGTCAAAGATTACTGGAGCTAACAATGTCATTAACCTTCGATGATCTGATGTCAAAAACTTACTGGAGTTAACAATGTCATTAATCTTCAATGATCTGATGTCAAAGATTACTGGAGCTATCAATGTCATTAACATGATGATGTCAAAGTTTACTGATGCTGATAATATCATTAGCAATCAGTTAAGCTTGGGGCCAACCCTAAGATTAGTTGTATTGTAACCTTAATCTGTAATTCATACTTGTAACACTTATTGTCTGTAAAATGTAAATGGAGCAGACTGGAGCATTTTTCCCTAAACAGTGTCAAGCCTAAGAATTCTATCTGGAAGAAGATTAAGAAGGTCATGCCTCAGAAGAATTATGAAGAAGCTTGGAGTTGAATAATTCTGTTTGGTGAAAAACATTCTAAGTCAAGATCTCTACAAGTCACAGAATTAGTGTTATAGAGAACTCATTCGAGAACTCAGAAAGACCTATCGAGAACTCAGGAATTGCCTATCGAGAACTCAGGAAATTCTATTGGAGATATCGATAAGTCAGATACCCATTTGAGAACTCAGAGATATCGACAAGTATACATTCATTAGAGAACTCTGATTTATCGATAAGCCAAAGTCCATTAGAGAACTCTGAGTTATCGATAAACCAAAATTCACTAGAGAACCCAGAGTTGTCGATAAGTCAAGTCAACAATGAAGTTTTCAGAGATATCGACAAGCCAACATGCCTATCGAGATGTCGAGTTCTCTACAGCTTAATTGGAGATCTCGAAGTGAAGAAATTTCTTCAAGTACAGAATTGCAGAACAGTTTAATATCCAAGGTTGCAAATCAACAAACAATTCACATAGCTGGATTGACAAGTCTACAAAAAGCAGCTTG
The DNA here is from genome assembly GCF_009905375.1 of Apium graveolens. NCBI lineage: Eukaryota > Viridiplantae > Streptophyta > Magnoliopsida > Apiales > Apiaceae > Apium > Apium graveolens. Next base: position 122,371,815 of record NC_133647.1, read on the forward strand.
AGAGATGTGCAAGATCAATGGCAAAGATTAACTGACAGAGGATATTAAAGTAAACACGGGATGCTAAAGATATGCTAAGCCAGAAATGGAAGATTTGCTTTTCTATAAATAGAAATGACAAGTAACAGTTTAGAAAAGCTAATAGCATGTTTATTATCCACTGTGTAAACCAGCAGTTAACTGAGTTATAAAGTTAACACTGGTCCTCTAGTTAAAAAATAACAATCAAGATAGAAAATCGAGTATTCTCTCTCAAGAAAGAAGCTAATTTCTAAAACAAGAACTTGGAGATTTTGTAGCAAACCACTGCTTGATTTTTAATATAAAATTAAGTGAGTTTTGAAGATCTTTGTTTTACATATCTGCATAGTTATTTATGTTTAACATCTATTCTACTAAATCATTGACAACAACCAACTGCTAAAGCCAAAGTCGATCAAAAATCAAACATTTAAGCCAAAACATATTCACCCCCCTCTGTGTTGTATTCATACCTAACAAGTGGTATCAGAGCAAAATCTGAAAGTAAACACATTAGATCTTGGAAAAATGAATACACAGAAAATCAGTAATATCAAGATTCCTCTCTTTGATTAGGCCAACTACACTTTATGGAAAAAGAAAATGTTGTTGTTTATAAGAATGGCCAATCATCTTTACATTGGTATCCTCAAGAACGGGCCCTTCACTCCTGTGGTTAGAGTTGAGGAAACCACAGATGGAGACATGGTTATTCCAGCTCATTATGCTCCCAAGGATCCCTCTGAGTATACTGACCCTGAAAGAGAGAAAGTTTCCCTAGACGGTGCTTTGCAACTGATACTAATTGAGTCACTTGACAATGTAATGTATAATAACATTATCAACTGTGACACTGCTAAACAGAACTGAGAAAAGATTGAGATACTCTGAGAAGGAACTGAGGAGGTTAGATTAAATCAAAGAAGGATATTGATTTCTCAGTATGAGGGTTTTATGGCTAAACCAAAAGAGGGTATTACTGATGTGTTTGAAAGGTTTAATAAGCTGATAAATGGCTTGCAGCTTCATGATCAATTTTATGATGTCAAAGAAGTGAATTTGAAGTTCTTGCTTACTCTCCCTGATCATTTGGAACAAAAGATCTCTGCAATCAGAGAAGGAAAGGATTTGAGTAGAATCACACTGGAAGTGCTCTATGGGGTTCTGAAAACTTATGAACTTGAAATGATTCAAAAGAAATCATTAAGGGCTGGTCAAGGATATGTACTGGACGGCTCAAGTGCACTAATTTTGAATGATGGTCAGACCTCTAATGATGAGCAAAGATCCCAAACTCCAGAAGTTTCTACAAGTGAGAAAAGAGTCAATGACACTAAAGAACAAGTCATACTGGAATTGGATGAAGAAGATGAATTCTACACTCTTGATGAGCTTGATAAGCTAGACAAATCAATGGCTTACTTGGCTAGAAAATTCTCTAACATAAGAGTGAAGAAACCAAGATTCTTCAAGAGTAAAGGACAGTCCTTCAACAAAGACAGTAGCTGGAAAGGAAAAGGGAAGTACACTCTTGATAGCAAAAATGGCTACAAAACTGGATTTGTTGATAGATCAAAAATAAGGTGCTTTAATTGTGATGAGTTGGGCCATTTTGCTACAGAATGTAGGAAACCCAAGAAGGCAAAGAAAGACAAAGCCTATCTTGAATTGGAAGCAAAGTATGATGCTCTTCTAAAGAAGCAACAAGGGAAAGCTTATATTGCTGAGGGTAAAAGCTGGGATGATTCAGATAATGATGAAGATGAAGAAGTTGGAAACTATGCACTCATGGCCTTGGAGCAAGGAGACTCTTCATCATCTAAATCACAGGTACCAACTCTTACCACAATTGATTTAAATGTGAGTCAATATAAGGAAACGGTTGAAAAGATGAGCACAAAAATGTTCCGCATTCATACAAGCATGGTTGCTGCAAATGAGGAAGTTAGCAGATTGAAAAAGATCAATGAAAAACTTGAGAGTGAAAAACAAGAGACTGAATTGTTGCTGGTTGAGCTTGATACTGCTAAGCAAGAAAATGCATACTTAAAGAACAAATTAAAGTGTGCAAGTGAAATTGAAGCAGTATTGAGAGAAAGGTTGGAGAAGAATGAAGTGAAGCTAAAATCCTTCAAAAATGCTTCTGATTTGATTGGCCAATATCATGAAAAGAACAAGCCATGTGCAAACATTGCCATCGGTCTTGATTATGAGGGTTTGAACAACAAAAAGAAGTCTGTCAGTGACAAAGGAAAATCAACTGAAACTGAGGATGTTCCAATTATTTTGAAGAAAGTTGAATCACCTTTGTTTAAGGCATGTAAAGTGAACTTCAGTGAAGAAGAGTTGATCATCAAACATGAGATAGCTGATGAGGACAAGGAAAAGAAAAATGATGAGACAACTCAGTCTTCCATCTCTGTTGAAACACCAAAAGCCAATCAAGAAACTAAGGAGCCTGTGAAGAAGATTAAAGTTGAACATGTCAAAAAGAAAAAGAAGAATAGAAATGGAAAAATTGGGATAAACAAAAGCAATAATTTTACTTATGTTGCAGATGCTCCTAGAAAGAGGTGTGAGAATTGTGGATCAATGAATCACATAACTCATCTTTGTAAAAAGATTGTTAGCAATCCACCTGAAGGAGTCTGCAAGTACAATGAAGATAAGGCTAATGATCCATATTCATTCTGTGACAAGTTTGACTGCATTCCCTGCAACATAAAAGTGATGAAGAGTTGCCACAAATTTAGAATTGATCTCATGATAATCAAAAGTCGGTTCTATATCTAAAAGGGAAAATGCTCAACAGTCTATGAATTCCATTTTATCTGAAAATTCTCATTCTACTTCTGCAAAATCAGTTAACAAGAAGAAAGTGCCCAACACAGCTTGGGTAGCTAAACATACTTAATCCTCATTGTGTGGAGGGAAAAGGAAAGAAGGTCATATGGATCATTGATAGTGGATGTTCCAGGCATATGACAGGTGATAAGGCCCTGCTATCACAATTTGAGGAGATGGTTGGCCCTTTGGTGACCTTTGGAGACAACAGCAAAGGATTCACAATGGGATATGGCAAGATTAATTCTGGAAATATTGTCATTGAAGATGTAATACTAGTTACTGGATTAGAAGTAAATCTTCTAAGTGTTAGTCAATTTGCAGACAGAGGTTTTCAAGTTGTTTTCAACAAAAAAGATTGTGCTTTTATTAGCAAAAAGACTGGTAAAATTGCTCTTAAAGGAGTAAGAAAGGGAAGCTTGTTTGTTGCAGACTTAGACTCAACAAATAAGGATGGAGTGTGTTGTTTCTACACCAAGGCATCAGAAGAGCAAAGCAAATTGTGGCATAAGAAGCTATCTCACTTAAATTTCAAAGCAATCACCACCTTAGTCAAGAAGGAGCTTGTGAGAGACATGCCCAGTCTGGAATTTGCTCAACTGGAAGTTTGTGAAGCTTGTCAGAAAGGAAAAATGAAAAGATCAAGTCACAAGTCAAAATCTGTGAATTCTATAAGTGCACCTCTACAACTTATTCACATGGACTTGTTTGGGCCAGTAAATGTCTTGTCCATTTCAGGAACAAATATGCCCTTGTCATGGTTGATGATTTCTCAAGATACACTTGGGTTGAGTTCATATACTCTAAAGATGAAACTCCAAACATTATAATTGAGCACATCAAGAAAATTGAGAAGCAAGCTGAAGGAGAAGTTAGTGTGAAAAGATTGAGGAGTGATAATGGAACAGAATTCAGAAATTCAACATTAAGTGAATCCTACAAAAGCAAAGGTATTGTTCAAGAATTCTCAGCAGCTAGAACACCTCAACAGAATGGAGTAGTTGAGAGGAAAATAGAACATTGGTTGAAGCTGCTAGAACCTTGCTACAAGATGCTCAGTTACCAACTAGTTTTTGGGAAGAGGCTGTTAATACTGCATGCTACACTCAAAACAGATATCTCATACACAAAGCTCATGGCAAATCACCTTACTCAATCATGTCTAACAGGAAGCCACAGTGAAGCATCTACATGTGTTTGGAAGCAAGTGTTATATTCTAAAAGACAACTCTGAATATGTGGGAAAATTTGACTCTAAAGTTTTTGAAGCAATTTTTCTGGGATATTCATTGGAAAGAACAGCCTACAAAGTTTATGTGATTGATCAAAATAAAATTATGGAAAGCACATATGTGACTTTTGATGATGACAAGTGTCCAGACTTGGAATGCCTTAATGTAAATGATGCTGAAACCCTTGCATTTGAAAATCTAACCATTGATAGTAATTCTGATGAGGAAGATGAAGTTGTGGCACAACAAGTGACAAATGAAGAGACCTCTGAACAAAATCATGGGAATGAAAGCTCTCTTCAGACACCTGAATTTGATGGCACAAACTCAGGGGGAGAAGAAGAGAATGGAAATGACCGTCATGGTAATACTGAAGAAAATGATGAAGGCACTAGTCAACAGACACACACTAGAAAGTAGGATAGGAGTCATACAGTAGAAGTTATTATTGGTGATCCCTCAGCTGGTGTGAGAACTAGGAGTGCAACTGCTAATGAATGTCTACATGCATATTTTCTATCTCAAGTAGAGCCCAAAAAAACTCAAGAAGCCCTATTGGATCCTGATTGGATATGTGTTATGCAGGAGGAGCTGAATCAGTTTGAGAGAAAGAAAGTCTGGAAATTAGTTCCTGCACCAAAGAATAAAAGCATAATTGGAACTAAATGGGTGTACAGGAACAAAATGGATGAAAATGGAATTGTTACTAGAAACAAAGCAAGGCTGGTTGCTAAAGGCTACTCACAAGAAGAGGGAATTGACTATGATGAGACTTTTGCTCCTGTTGCAAGACTAGAAGTAATAAAAAAATTTCTGGCATTTGCTGCACACTCAAATTTCAAGGTGTATCAAATGGATGTCAAGAATACTTTTCTTAATGGTGAATTAGAAGAAGAAGTCTATGTGCAATAGCCATCTGGCTTTGAAGATCCGGAATTCCCTAACTTTGTTTACAAATTACTCAAGGCCCTATATGGACTGAAATAGGCACCTAGAGCCTGTATGACACACTGTCAGAATTTCTACTCAAACATGGTTTTACCAGAAGTACTATTGATAAGACTCTCTTCTACAAGAAGCATGGTGAAGATATGATCCTAGTTCAAATCTATGTGGATGATATCATCTTTGGATCTACAAATGAAAAGCTTTGTCAAAGATTCTCTAGGCTAATGCATAGTGAGTATGAAATGAGCATGATGGGAGAATTGAGTTACTTCCTTGGCCTTCAAGTTAGTCAAAGAAGTGATGGTATTTTCATCAGCCAAACCAAATATGTGAATGACTTATTGAAGAAATTTGGTATGGTGGATAGCTCACCTGAATCTACATCTATGTCTACTACAACCAAGTTGGATGAAGACAAGAAAGACAAGAGTGTGGATATTTCAAGCTACAGAGGGATGATTGGATCATTGCTTTATTTGACTGCTAGTAGACCAGATATCATGTTTGCTACTTGTCTATGTGCCAGATTTCAAGCCAATCCAAAGGAATCACATTTGATGGCTGTAAAAAGGATTTTTAGATAATTAAAGGGAACTCCAAACTTGGGATTATGGTATCCTAAGGGAACTGGTTTTGAAGCTGTTGGATATACAGATGCAGATTTTGCTGGTTGCAGGGTTGATAGGAAAAGTACTAGTGGAAGCTGTCAATTTCTTGGTCAAAGACTTGTATCTTGGTATAGTAAGAAATAGCAATCTGTGTCAACTTCCACAGCTGAGGCTGAATATATAGCTGCTGAAAGCTGTTGTGCTCAGGTGCTTTGGATTAGAAATCAGCTAATGGACTATGGTCTAGTGTTACACAAAATTCCTATTATGTGTGACAATACTAGTGCCATATCTATAGTAGCTAATCCAGTTAACCATTCTAGAACAAAGCACATTGATGTTAGATACCATTTTATCAGGGAACATGCTGCAAATGGTACCATTGAGCTCATTTTTGTTCCAACAGAGAAACAATTAGCTGACATTTTTACTAAACCTTTGGATGAAGCAACCTTCACTAGACTTGTGAGTGAAATTGGAATGCTCAATTCTTCATCCTAAGGCAAGAACTCAACTAATGTGTTGCAGCAGATTAATTTCTAATAAATCAACCTAGTTTAATTTAATTGGAAATTAACTGAAATATGAATTATAAATATTTCAGAATCTCTGTATATTTATTTTTCTTAAAAAATTCAAAAATTAACTTAGAATATTTCAAAATTCTAAGTAAACTGCTTAGTTGTTAATTTACATCTTAAATGTGTAAAATTAACACAAGGCAGAATTACAGTACTCAAAGGTATAGAGAACTGAGTTCTCAATAAGTCAAAATGACTTATCGACAAGTCATTTTAGAGTTCTCAAGTGAGTCCTCGATAAGTCTATTTACAGACTTCTCGAATGACTTCTCGATAAGCTCTATTATGACTTATCGATAAGACCATTTAGAGTTCTCTAATAGTGTTAATTCACAGAGTTCTCGACAAGGATATTTTGAGACTTATCAATAACTCAGTACTAAAATAATTTAATTCAATGAATTATTTTAGATAAATACTTTTGGAAAATTTATTCTGATTTCAATTTGATTCAATTCAAATAAATTAGAAATATTTTAGTCCATTTTTGGACAAACTGGGCATTTATCAGAGTTCTCGATAAGTCATTTGACTTCTCGAACGTACCTTTTTCATATTCAAAATTACTTCTCGATAAGTTTAATATCAAACGTTTATTTGACTTCTCGATAAGTATTTTACTTTTTCTATAAATACCCAGACTTCTCGATTAATCTTAACTTGGAATTTCTCAAAATTCTAAGTAAACTGAATATTTATTACTTCATATCTTCAGTATATGAACTTAATAAATAACAGATCAAAAGAAACAAAAAGTATGAAAAACTGAACAAATTTAATTCATAAATTATGTTCATAAAGATACTTTTGACATACTTTGCCTCTAAATTTCTCTGACTTATTGACACATTTACATGCTTATATGATTTCTTGCTTACGTGGAAATATGTTAGCCCAATGTTAGTAGACTAGTACATTATTTGTGTTGTTTTAAGTATGCTGATAGTGATAAATTTATCTGATTGTTTGCTGATAGGGTGAGTTACTTTTGGTGTAGGAAGTACGTGCTTATTTGCATGAGGAATAGTAACTCTTTAAAATAAACTAATACTCTTGAGTACTTGCATGGGGAATAGTCACTAGTCATTTCTAGCTGTCTAGTAGGCTTATGTGATTATTACTCTTATTATCCGGGCAACTCAAGAGTCTCTTGGTTTCTATCCTTACTCCCTCTATAAATTAAAACGCTTCACTCTTTATCACTCATCACTCTCTTACTCTCAACAAACATCAAATTTCAAACTCACCTCCTGTTCATCTCTCTCTCATTCAAATGGATAACCCAGTCTTCTACAGACTTGTTAATGGAGTTTATCAACCGGTCCATCATTTGGATGATGATCTAGTGTATTTTGATCCTATCGGACTTCGTTTCCGTCTCAAGGGGATTGTTTACAGCCCCTTTGATATTCCACTTGAGGTCTTTTACGAACTCTCATGGAATGATCAAACCAACATTCTTTTCTTTGAGATGGAAGCCTCTTTCGAGCAGGAGAGACGAGCCAGGGTAGCTGAGCAGCAACGCCTTGCTGCTTTGGAGTTGCAGGAGAGGATCATCTCTCTTGCACACTCCATGTCCAGAGCTTACCAGCGCAGGGCAAGGAGGTTGGAGGCCGAGAAGAAGGAGTCTGAATTAGAGTAGTTAGGATTAGGATTTACTTGTTAAATCTATGTCTTAATGTACTATGTTTTTTTAATGAAAGTTCTGATTCTTGTCTGAAAATTCTGGTTCTTATCTTGAAATCTTTTGTTTGTGTAATAATTACTATGTGCTTATATCTATATTAAATTTTGTCTTCTCTGCAATAATGCTTGCAACTAAAATATCTTGCAATGTATTTGTATAATGAAACTCCAAAAAGATACAGTTGTTCAATGCATTACAGGTCTAACACAAGACATCAACAGGGAATTCAAATAATCAATTCACATGTATTAGTGCTAAAATTGCAGCTAAAACACTTCAAAACCAAACTGTGGTTTACCCAGGCACAGCATCACAAACACAAACTCAAATACAATCCCACTCAGGTGACTCTCAAAAGCCACCTATTTTACAAAAGGACAACAATTTCATGGTGATCTTCAGATTGTTCTGTTGTTTGAGAAAAGAATCCACCAAACATGAAAGTTTATCAGTTGACTGAATATTTCATGAATGTTTCTCTTGCACCTTCATGTGCACAAACAGTCTTCACAGACTGAAAGGTTTGAGGGTAGTCCTGAGGGGGAGCTATCTAAATCCTCTCCAATTCAATTGGAGGTTCCTCAAGAAGGAACAACTCCCCTCATAACTCTAGTAGAAGCTGTCTTAGCAGTCAAAGCTAGAAGAACAATTGCCTATGACAATGTCATACGAAGGGCAATCTTATCACATTTATGTGACAATGCTCTGCAAGGTGCACAAAGGTTTGAGGCTGGTGTACATGACAGTAACCCAGTCAAATCCTCTTCAATTCCATTGGAGGTTCCCACTACATGTGGTGAACAACAAACTGTCACAACCACAGAGCAATCTGTGAGTCAAACTGTGACCCCAGTCATAGATGCTTATGCACTCATTTTCCTGGTGAAATGAGTATGATTAGCCCTATATGGTCTTCCTCTAATCATATGATCACAGATTACCTCTTCTCAGCCACCTCTTATTTCTGTAGGTCAAACAACATTTGAGCCTTTCATGTGAGGATAAGAGAAAAGATTGAGTGAAAAACAAAGAATAAGAGAGGCAGGATCCTTCCTGGCAAAAGGAGAGGTAGATGAATGTATGGATTTAGTAATCCTTGTGAGGGAACTCTGACTCTCAAAAGTCATGAGACTAGTGCAGTGAGAATTGGTGAGACTACTTATTCAAAAGAACAGAGAGCTTAGGACTTTTATCACCTTGAGACTAAGTGAATTTTTTTTTATAAACTCATTACCTTGAATACCAATGAAGCTTGAAGCTGCAGACAGTGCTCCAAATGGACAATGACAGCAGCTTGAACAATGTGCATTTAGCTGGATCTTTCTTCCTGGAGATGATGTCAAAAAAGGGGAGAATATATCTAAATGTCAAAATAGCTAATGGATGTTGAATAAATCTAAATACAACTCAACAAAAGAAGACTTGATGGGAAGATTGGTTTTGGTTTCTGTATTTGGATAAAGTTTTGACATCATCAATCAGAACTTGTGCATAATTTCATAATGAACAAGTTGGGGGAGATTGTAATATATAATAGATGATGTCAAAGATTACTGGAGCTAACAATGTCATTAACCTTCAATGATCTGATCTCAAAAACTTACTAGAGCTAACAATGTCAATAATCTTCAATGATCTGATGTCAAAGATTACTGGAGCTATCAATGTCATTAACATGATGATGTCAAAGATTACTGATGCTGACAATGTCATTAGCAATCAATTAAGCTTGGGGCCAACCCTAAGATTAGTTGTATTGTAACCTTAATCTGTAATTCATACTTGTAACACTTAATGTCTGTAAAATGTAAATGGAGCAGACTGGAGCATTTTTTCCTAAACAGTGTCAAGCCTAAGAATTCTATCTGGAAGAAGATCAAGAAGGTCATGCCTCAGAAGAATTATGAAGAAGCTTGGAGTTGAATAATTTTGTTTGGTGAAAAACATTCTAAGTCAAGATCTCTACAAGTCACAGAATTAGTGTTATAGAGAACTCATTCGAGAACTCAGAAAGACCTATCGAGAACTCAGGAAATTCTATTGGAGATATCGATAAGTCAGATACCCATTCGAGAACTCAGAGATATCGACAAGTATACATTCATTAGAGAACTCTGAGTTATCGATAAGCCAAAGTCCATTAGAGAACTCTGAGTTATCGATAAACCAAAATTCACTAGAGAACTCAGAGTTGTCGATAAGTCAAGTCAACAATGAAGTTTCAGAGATATCGATAAACATGCCTATCGAGATGTCGAGTTCTCTACAGCTTAATTGGAGATCTCGAAGTGAAGAAATTTCTCTAAGTACAGAATTACAGAACAGTTTAATATCCAAGGTTGCAAATCAACAAACAATACACATAGCTGGATTGACAAGTCTACAAAAAGCAGCTTGAGAGATGTGCAAGATCAATGGCAAATATTAACTGACAGAGGAGATTAAAGTAAACACGGGATGCTAAAGATATGCTAAGCCAGAAATGGAAGATTTGTTTTTCTATAAATAGAAATGACAAGTGACAGTTTAGAAAAGCTAATAGCATATTTATTATCCACTGTGTAAACCAGCAGTTAACTGAGTTATAAAGTTAACACTGGTCCTCTAGTTAAAAAGTAACAATCAAGATAGAAAATCGAGTATTCTCTCTCAAGAAAGAAGCTAAGTTCTAAAACAAGAACTTGGAGATTTTGTAGCAAAACACTGCTTGATTTTTAATATAAAATTAAGTGAGTTTTGAAGATCTTTGTTTTACATATCTGCATAGTTATTTATGTTTAACATCTATTCTACTAAATCATTGATAACAACCAACTGCTAAAGCCAAAGTTGATCAAAAATCAAACATTTAAGCCAAAACACATTCACCCCCCCCCTCTGTGTTGTATTCATACCTAACAATTAGTAAATGAACTTAGAATGGTTTCAGGTTCTTTCTCTAAATCTGCCTAGTTTATGTTCTGATACATCAGACTTTATGATCAGTATTTACAGATATTACTATCTTTGTGTATTATGTGCTTAAATTGAAATTTGTTTAAGTGATGATTGTTGTCTGATGTGAATTTTAAACTCTAATAGTGATATGAATGTTTCTGTGAATATTCTATCCTATGAGGATAAATGTGCTAGATGCTGACCTAGTAGTCTTTAATATACTAAAGATCTCATGTATGAAGTAATTGTTTATGTGGAAATCTTTTAACACAAGCAAATTCTGATATTGAGCTTAGTTAAGTTTACTTTGTGTATCTTATTACTAAGTCAAAAACTAGAATAGTGCTTCTTATCTATTAAGTTCTGATGTTAATAAATCTGATGGATGTACTAAGTGCTGATAAGCCCCACTTATCAAAAGAAAAAGAAAAGAAATAAATATTAGGTACTCCTTTGAGATCTAGAGTTAAAATGTGGAAGGGAAGACCCAATTGCATTGCTGGTATTAAGTAATATGCATTAGAAAAGCAAAAAACATTTCTTGGTGACTTTTCACACTATATGATTACTGGAGAAATACTCTGATAACAACATAAATTCTGATAAGCAGTCGTGACTCACTTACACTGAGAAGCCACTGTAAAATGGAATTTCAAAAGATGCATAAAATGAGCACAAAACAGTTGAGGTGGACTCATGCATGAACTCATTCTACAGTAGACTTCAGAATAATGACAGATTTTAAGCAAAGTTCTTAGTTATGCCTTATTTCTAAGATGTACTGAAGTGAATCAGACTTTACTCTTTGTCTGATATTTAGCTTAATGCACACACATACACTCCATATGAATGATGAAAATTACTTTGGTGATAAATGTTATTTTAGATGAACAGTTTAAGTGTCAGTTGCATAAATTATGAGGACAAGTTCTGATGGAAGTTCTGATGATTAAGTTTTGAGGAAACCATATCAGTATTTGTGTGAAGAATTACAGGAATAACCATTCACTTTTTGAGTTAAGGAGCCATATTCTGATGACTTTTAAATCCTGATAATAATCAAGTTCTGATGCTGACGTGGAAGTATTTATTTACTTGGTTTATTTTTGGTCATTACTTGAACGATCATATTTTTACAGAATATTGGTTTATGTGAGATAAAACAGTCATAATCATTATGGGTTAGTGGTTAACGTGTTTGTCCTGAAAAACTGCATGTGCACGGTAATTATTGCTCATTTTACGTGCCCATTAACTCCTGCTCTAACCGTTTATTGACTGTTCACATGGTGCCAGGTGTAAAGTGTATCCCATGCTTCAAAAATATAAATGTTGGGTGAAGAGAGTGTATATATGAGAGATAAAAGATTTTCTAATCTTTTACTTATTTTTCTATTCTAAATCTCTTTTACTTTCTCTCTCTCTCTCTCTCTCTCTCTCTCTCTCTCTCTCTCTTATTTTCTGAAGTTGTTTTTCTCTCAGGACTTTTTACAAACACTTTGCAAACATTCTCTTATTCACTTACAAAGATGGCACTAAAAGACGTAATTTTCAATGGGGCTAAGTTTGTTCCAAATAACTTCTCCGCTATTCTTAATAAGTCAGAAGCCCCATAAGAACTTCACTTCATTCAGGACTTTCTTACTAGTTCTGATATTGGGTACGCTCTGATCGAACCGAATGAAGTCTCTAGTACTCAAGTACTGGAATTCTGGAGAAGCGGAGTATATGATGATGGTGGTGCTCAAGGGTCCCCAAGTATTATTTTTTATCAGGGGAGGATGAGCATGTCGTGACATTGGCCACGGTTCGACAAGCACTACAGCGGCCTCAGAACTGTGTTTATTCTACTGTTGAGGAGCCAGTTCTTCAAAACATGATGGCCAGTCTGGGGTATGAGAGGACATTGGGAAAGCTGGGTCAGTTGAAGAGATCTTACATACGGAGGGAATGGAGTTTCTTCTTTGACTGCATAACTAAGGCTTTTGCAAACAAATGTTCTAATTTCGATGCAATCCCCATATTCAGCCAACAAATCGGGTATGCTCTCATTAACCAAACTGATTTTGATTATGCAAGTGTTGTTTTAGGTTTCATTGGGGACAGAATGAGAGAAGACAGAAATAATGTTTCCTTTGCTAGATTCTGTCAGCTTATTTATAGTTTTTGTTGTGATGATAAGCCCCAATCAGTTAGTGAATTAATTTCATCATTCAGACTAGCTAAAAGAGCTTTTAATGACTTATTATCTACTGATAATAAGAAGGCTGTGTTAAGACCCCTCCAAGTTCCTTTATCTGTCAAACAAGCCTTGATAACCTATGATCCAGTTAAATACACTGAACTATATCCTGATGTCCAACCATCCGAACCTCAACCATCAGCACCTACCACCTCTACACAAACACCTCAAACTTCTCAACCTCAAGCTTCAGAACATCCAGTGAAGCCTTCATCTTCCAAACCCAAGAGGATAAATGATGTGCCTCAGTCTCAATAGAAGAGGAGGAGAATGATTCTGAGAGATAAGTCAGATATTGAGGGACAGGTTCAAACATCAGAACCTGTTGTTGTAGAAGCTGAGAAGATCTCTTCTCAGAAAGATACTGTAACTGGGAGTTCTAGGCCTCTCAAAAGGCTTAGAAAGTTAAATTCTGATGATAAAGCTCCTACAGTGTCTCCACCTTTGAAGAAATTAAAGAAACAGAGAGCTCACAGGGACATAGTTGAGTCTGATTCAGAGGATATAGTGGAAGCAGCTAAGGAAGGGGATCAGGAATCTCTGATCTCAACAGAACCAATGGTTATTGAATCACTTCCTTCTGCACAACCAGAAACTGCTCAAGACAGCGTGCCTACACCTCCTGTGTCGCCTATAATTGAACAAGTACATACTGCAGACCCAGGTACAAGTGTTGAAATTGATATTCATAATTTGATTGTGCCTGAGGTTTTATACTTAAAAGCTCCACAAATTCAATTCACTCCATCAACAACACCAATTTTAGATGTTGATCAGAACCTGGATGCAGATCAGAATTTAGAGGATGATGTTGAAGCCTCTATAGCCTCACATACTGCTATTTTATCAGAGTATGATGATACTGCTGGATCTGTAAGTTCTAATGCTGCCAATGAGAAAACTACTGGTGACGCTGCTACCAATCTAAATGTTGTTGCAGCTGGTCCATCAGGACATGCACCTCAACAAACAGTTAATAAAGATGATCTAATCAAGAAGCTTGTTAAGGAAGCACCAGTACCTTGGAGTGAAACTCCTAGAGGAAAGGAGTGGACTAAAAAATGGAACTCAGTTAGTTTTGTTCCTTCTGAAAAGATTCTTGCTGAGCTTCTGGCAAAAGTTGATGAAATGCTGATAAATGATGATTTCAAGGCACATCTGGGAGTTACTGCATTGAGTACTAGGCACCTTCAAGGTCAACACTCAACAACTCATGTCAAGGTGAATAAAATTCAAGAAACCTTGATCCAGCAAGATATGAATGTGAAACTTGAAAAGAACAGATTTTTCAAGCCTGCCTTTGACAGAATTGCCTACATTGAGAAAACTCAGGAGAAGCAACAAACTCAGATTGATGAAATTCTAAAGAATCAAGCTTCTCAGCAAACTAAACTCAATGAGATCCAATCCTCAGTGGAATTGTTTGTCTCTCTTCTTTTACCTGCTGATGCCAAAAAGGGGGAGAAAGTGATTAAGTCCAAATGCAAATCTATTCAGACACTGAAGGGAAAGGATGATGGAATTGATGACCAGGGAAACTCTGATAAGGGTAGAGGTCAAGGTCAAGGCAAAGGATTTTCATCAATTGAAGCTAGAATTACAAGTCAAGGAACAAGTTCTGATACTGGGAGAAGAATAAGTTCTGATATTGGTAAAAGGATAAGTTCTACTGAATATTTGGAACTTGATGAAGAAATTTCAAAGAAGTTATTTCTTAAAGAAAATCCAGGAATGGACTTTGAAAGTCTAAAGGAAGAAGAAGCTAGACTCAAAGCAGAAGGTGTCAAGACAAAATCTAAAGCTTCTGTTGTTGAAAAGAAATTTCCAAAGCCTAAGGGTATTGTGATAAAGGAAAGAACAAATTCTGAGGCAACCAAAGCCAAATCACAAGTGGAAATTGATCCAAGGTCCAAGGGCAAAGAAAAAGTTGATGAACCTATAAAGGTTTATATGTCAGTCATGGATGAAGAAATAACTGATGATGAAGAAGATGCTAATCTTACTCTGATTTCAAAGAAGATTTCTCAAACAAACTCTGACATGGCTCAAGTTGTTCAGAGTCAAGATGTAGTAAGTTCTTATATGACAGTGAAGCAAGCAACCTCTGACATAGTTGAAGTTGACTTGATATCAGAAGATAAGGAAAAGGAAACCTCTGACATTGCTCATGTTAAACCTTCAAAGATACTCCTATCATGATTCACCAAAGCTAAACAGACTCAACCTTTGAAGATTGCATCAAGTGATTTTTAAGCAAGAGTTGTTACAGGAAGGGAAGCAATAGATAAATCTGGATTGGGTAGTTCTGATGAAAGGAGAGTACATAACACTACCAATGATCCAACTTCCTTAAGTGAACCAGGAGTAGGAGCAACTCCTGAAAGATTGAATCAACTTGAATCTGTACAAATGGTTTACCATTCTGTTTTGAAAGAACACATCATGTTATATTTTATGACAGATGGTAGGGTATTCCATATCAAGAAGAATGTTATTACATTGAAGTATTTTGAAGAACTGGAATATGTTCTATTTTTACTTCAAGTGAAAAATAGATCTACAAGTGGTGCTGCAGATTATTTAAAGTCACAAATTCAAAGACAGAAGAACTTTATTCTGTAAAGTCTGACAGCCCATATTGTCTTAAGTACAGAGATCACAAAGGTGATATTGTTGAAATGAAGCTGAACACTGCTAAGATTATAACTACTTTTCTGGGTTATAAAGCCGTGGAATTCAATCTAGAGTCTGACAAGGAATATCTGATCAGACTAGATCAGGAGATAAGAAAAGCTAAGATAAATGATCTCAGAGCAACTATTTTTCAAAATGGTGAAGATACAGCTGAATTGATAAATGCTAAAAGGAGGATGGTTAATGAACTTGAATATGCTGAGAGATGTCTTTTGAAGAATTATCTCAGAACAACTCCTGACATCAAAAAGATCAGAAATTGAAGCCAAGTCAAAGATCTACAACTGCTTAAATTCTGAAGTGTATACAGACTGAAGCTGTTATCAGACCTTGAGGATGGTAAAGCTATAAGGACTGTAAGTTGTAGTTATCTAGTCAAATTCTCATGCATTTGTACTTAATATTTTTGACATCATCAAATATCTGTTGAACTTGTATATTATGCTAATTTACAAGTTGGGGGAGATTGTTAGATATATTTGATAATGTCATGGCTAATATGATTTGTGTTTAAGTTTTCAGATCTTACTTAACAGGACAAATCAGTACTTAACTAGAAATCAGATTTATACTGAAGTCAGGACTTAAGATATCAGAATTTAAGTTATCAGGAGATATTTATCAGGAGATAATATCAGGACTTAAGGAGACTTTCAGATAAGGCAGACGGCTGATTGAAAGGAAAGAAGATAAAGACAAATACAAGAAGAAATATGCATGAAAAATGAATTCTATGAAAAATAGAATACTTGGAAGAAAAGATAACTAGTTGATATATTTTAGGAAGCAAAATTATATTCCATATCAATTAGAACATTATTTTAGGAAGCAGAATTTACTATTTGTATGTATTTATTTGCACGTATTTTGAGATTTTTATAAAATATAGTTTTATAATATTTTTTTAACTTTTTTTCTTTTAAATAACAGGATAAAAAATTTAAAAATATTATAAAATTATGCTTTAAAATAATATTGAAAAGCGTGCTAAAAATAATATATAAAATTTAATGAAACAGTGGTTAGGCGTCGGTGTGAAGCCTCAGATTTCACCTTTCAACATCAAAAGACGTATTTTTACTTGCACCTCGTACTATCTTTGACAAGGAATGTTAGACTTCTATTGTTGAAAACCATTTATACAAGATACTATCTCCGTCCCATGAGATTATATATATGTTCACTATTTACATGTATTTCGAGATTTTTATATAATATAGTTTCATAATATTTTTTTTTAAAAAATAAATAAATATTTAAATATAAAACTTTTTTTCATAATTTTTTTTTAAAAAAAAAGCAGTGTGAAATTATGTTTTAAATGAGTATTGAAAAGCGTATCAAAAAATAATGTATAAAATTGAATGTGACAGAACGAGTATATATAATTGTTTATTATTAATTTGTTAACTAGTCCATAAACTAGACATCCGTCGAATTGACTCAATTTTCGGCTTTTCGCGATGTGACAACGGTCAAGACACTCCAAAGAGCAGCTTCACTTGCACCCTTCTCAAACAACTCCCTCCCTCCCTGAATCATTTTCCTATTTATATTGAATACGTTTGTCAATACACACTTTTGATTGTTAATATTTTTAATTTCGTATTAGTATTAAATATAAAATTTTCATTGTATTAAAGTAATCACAAATACGAATCCAATAGATCACTCATGATTATATTTGATCTTATAGATTAGACGTAAATTAGTAGTCAATCGCTTACCAAGAATAGTGTAAAAATTAAAATAGAAAGTGTTTTTTGGGACGGAGAGAGTATTGTTTTAAATAGACTTCTTGTTTCGTAGATTCCCATAACCGTGATATTTATTAAAAATTTATATATATTCAATTTTTTAAGTTAAATTATCTCACAGAACAAAATTTCAGGACATTCAAAGAATAAAATTTCAGTACATTTGTAATCGATTCTCAATAACAAAAAAGAAAGGGCGAGCTTAGAGTTTTAATTTAAAGTTTTACTATCTCACAGAGTAAAATTTATCTTAGTAATTAAATAAACAATAATAAAGAGGGAGACCGAGACCGTAGTATTTTCCAAGAACAAAGAAACTCGTCCCAAACGGGCCAGTGAACTTGAGTAACTACATCAAGAAGTTTCCCCGTAAATCAGTTTCTAAGTTGAATGCACCTGCGACATAAGACGATACGAATAATTAATGTTTGAATTTAAAAATTTAGTAATGAATAAGAAATTATACGTACACGAAAATGAAAAAACATGAATATAATTAATGTTATGTTTGAGTTTTCGATCTAGGTACATGACACAAAACAGAAATACACGAAATAAATAGATAGTTACTTTTTTAAAAATATAATATATATATAGGGAAATGATCAAATACAAACAAAAATTTAAATAGAAACTTAGAACTAATCTAAGATATTAGATCTACCCAATCTAATGGTCCCCTAAATCACTCCACCCAACAACTCTGCACCATTCCACACCCAATTTCAGTTTTTCCTCTCCGTTTTTAATTTGATTTTTCCCGTCAAATCGTAAGTTTTTTTTAAAATCCGATTTCACTATATTTTTCAACATCTCTCAACGATTGATTTACATACCATATATATTATATTTCGAATTAGTTTTTTTAAAAAAATTATTTGGTTTCTAGTTTCTATTCTAAATTGATTTCTATTGAAGTAGCCTCATATATATATATATATATAGTCAAGTACTCAAATACAAACCAATATTAGAATACAAACTCGTGTTTAATCACTTTCCCCTTCGTTTTTAATTTTACTTTTCCCGTTAGTTGGTTAACTTTTTTAAAAAAATAATGTCACCGTATTTTTATTCATCTCCCACTCATCGATTTGCATAGCATATTTGTTATAATTTGACGACAAATCAGTATTTAAACTTACCCAAATCAATAAATTGAAATCAGTATTAATTTCAGAACCAGTACTTTTAGTGATTCTCGTAAACATAATTAGTGATTTATCGTCGAAACATATCAAATATGATATTCATACTGATTGTTGGATGATGTAGAATTTTAAAAAGAGTTCATTAATTGAAGGAAAAAAATCAATTAAAAATGGAGGGAATTATGTGTAGACTGTGGGATGTATAGTTTAAAGTTTGTATTTTAATTTAGTTTGTATTGTAGTAAAACTCTATATATATATATACACACACTACAAATTAAATGTGAATTTACCTATTCAAAGTAACATATACTCCCTCTATCTCATTAAATTCTATATATTATTTTTTGGCACGATTTTCAATGTTGTTTTAAAGCATAACTCTATAATATTTTTTAATTTTTTTTTCCTGAATATAAGTTTTATGTTTAATTTTTTATTTTAAAAAAATATTATGAAACTATATTTTATAGAAATCTCGAAATACGTGTAAATAGTAAACGTATAGAATCTAGCGGGATGGAGAGAGTATATAATTATAAATACTCAATTATATTTTATTATTCTCTGACTATGTGAGCACTTCACTATTTCACTTTTATACTTGTGCATTCATGATTTTTAAGACATTTGTTATCGGTAAATTAAATTTGTTAATTTTTTTAAGACATTGTAATGGTAAACTAAATCTATGTTATTAATTTTTAGATTCGTGGTCGCGGATAAAAAATACAAGTAAGATTAAAATGTTAGACTTTATGTTTTTACTAGCATAATAACTTGTGCGAGGTACGTGTCATTTTCTAGATTTTTTTATGTATCGTGCAATTATAATGTTTGTAGAGCAACTCCAACAATATCCTTATATTGGTTCTTGAGTCAAATTTTGAAGAAATGAAGATAAAATTTCTCTCCAACAAGCTCTACGTCCCCCTCTATAACATTAGGAATTTCGAATACTTCATCACTTTTAGAAGTGAATATCCCCTCAACTATTATTATATTATATTTTTGCTACCCCTTATTTTAAATTTAATGAATGAATATAAACATGGTAGTAAGTGTACATTTAAAACGAAATGGTTAAACTAAATATATCGAATGTCATTACAAATAAAAAACTACAAATTAACATATATGTTGAATACAGAATTAACCAAATCTTGAATTTTATTTAAATAAACTATATGTACTGCTCTATACTATTACTGAGTTCACTGCTAACTTACAATTAACTTACTCAATTTAAAAAGATAAAAAATGCATAACTGAAATCAGAATGACTTGCAATCATAATATACAATAATGTAAAATTTACATTATTATTTTTTTAACATAAAATTTACATTATTGTTAATATTAAACTTGATTTTAATGAAAAATATTAGTTTTTGAAATTTAACGTATATATGTATTGGAAAATGTTAGTTTTTTATTCACACTACAGTTAACAAAGTAAGATTAAATTATATGTATGTGTGTATTAGCAGGTAAATTATTGTATGTTACATCTCTTAATAAATTATGATAGTTTCAATTATTTAAATGCTAAATATCTGATTTATGTACATGTATAATCATTATTAACATCTAGTGAGATAATTGATTACTTAAATAACATGTATTTATAATTATTCAAGAATTAAAATGATGTAATAAATAAATTGCTATAATTTATATATGGTATTCACATTATCACTCACAAACAATCCATATCTATTTTTTACGCAACCGGGTATCAATCATGGTTGTAACATAAAAATGAATTATATATTTTTAAGACTTATTATTGATATTCATGATTTTTTTAAGAATTCGAAAGAAAAATTGTATTTATAACGTTATTTAAACCGTTTTTAAGTTTCTTTCATTACGACTATAATATTTCTTCATATAATAATTTGATAACATTTTATACTATTCTTCTAAAATTAAAACTTTCAGTTCGATAAAGTTTTATAAATATCAGTTGAACTGGTTCATTCCTTCAAATTATTGAACAATATTATCTTGATAAATGAATATTATTGATCTAAAATAATTCTTTTTAAAAAGTTCATTTTTTAAAGTGAAAAATGAAAAATAAAGCGATTTAATATTTCACCGTAATTTTAACAAATCTAGTGAGATCCCATTTCAAATTTCAAATATTCTTAAAATTGGGACAAATCCCAAAAATAATAATGCGTTACGAGTGAAGTTAATAATTTTAATATAAATAATCAATTGACTTGATCATATAAACACCTCAAACACATTAATTTATATTAACATAAGATATTAAAAAATTTCACATTATTGGTAAAGTATTCTCGCCGAGCTTGTAATTTAAATTTAATAAATATAGAATGTGACGATGTTTTTCGGTCGGGTCATGTAGTCAAATTTCGAGTATTTTTTGAACAATTGGCCAAGTTCTAAAATTTATCGACTCATTATAATTCGAACTTATCTAAATATGTAATATTAATATATATTATTTATATATAAGCGATTCTATTTTTAATATTTTTTTTTAAAAATATATATGTATATTTTAATTAGTTTTTATAATAAAAAATATGTTACAAATATATGAGATATATTTTCAAACTAAAATATGATTAATAAATAAGATAATAATCCATTTATGTAATATGCCTAATTTTATATATGTAATTTAATTTTTTAAAATTAACTGTACAAATATTCAACTAACTATCCTTTTTTTGCGGAATTCAAGTAAGTATTTTTAAAGTTAAATAAAATATTCATTCAACACACTTACATATTATGTGTAAAAAGTACATGTGACAATTTGGTGTAGTGGTAAAATGTAGTATAGTTGAATGAAATAACTTGAGTTTGATCTCCACAAACCACATCTTTTATATAAGTATTAAAAATAAGGGTAATTTAGTCTTTTTAATGAGACTTTTTAATCTCATGAAATTATACTTTTTTTCACCTATTATATATAGAAGAGATTTCTTTTAAATGTCGAATAATTTGTAGTTTGATTTATTTATTTATTTATTTTGATTAATATTAATATTCAATTTTACACGAAAAATACGGTACGAAACGAAAGTACACGAGCATCAAAGTACACGAACCCTTAACATGTCGATTTTATCAAAATTTAAACAAAACATAAAAATACACAACACGAAAAAAATATACGACACGAAGAAATTGTCAGGTCTACAGTCTCCTCAAGCAGTTCCCACTTCCCAGCCACATAGAACACCGTGTAACACAGCCAGGTCTAACATCACAGGATATTAACCTCTATAAATAATTATTACTATCGTATCGATATTTTATCTTTCCTACTTCTCCATATGTATTAATCAACATAATATAGTTGTACACACTTTGGGAGACATCCAAATAAATATCTCGCTAGCAATCTCCTAGTATCTTCCCGTCGATGAAAGTTGCACAGATCTCGATCAATGATGTATGAGTTAATAAGATTAGGTCTGGGTTTACATAAACAATCAATAATCACGTAATACGAGCAAGTCCAGCTATGCGCTAGTGCGCCGGTAGTTTATTTATAAATATTATAAAATAATAACTTTTAGAAAGTTATGACATAATTTTATTTTTATATTTCAGCTACAATGATCTCTAAATCCATCCCTTATTATTTTTATAATAATAAATTTGAAAAGATATGAACAAAAAATTGAAGAAAGAGAAAGAAAAGAGGGGAAGAAAGAGTGAGAAATTTATATTCTATTAATAAAAATGATACTCCCTACATCTCTAAAAATATTTCCTATTTGTGTTGGACACGTGTGCCAATGCACACTTTTGATTGTTAATATCTTTAATTTCGTATTAGTATTAAATATAAAAACTTCATTGTATTAAAGTATCCAAAAATACGAATCCAACAACATCATTCATGACTATATTTGATCTTATAGATTATACGTAAATTAGTAGTTAATCACTTACCATAAACAGTATAAAAAGTCAAAACAGGAAATGTAATATGGGATGGAGGGAGTATAAGGGATGATTAGTTGTTCCTCAAAGACAAGATATGAAGATGATGTATTAGTGATTTAAGGAACCCTGAAAGACGACTGTTAGAGTGTCAATTTAAGTCAAATTCCTAATATTTGAACTTAAAAACCCATTTAAAGAAGCTGTTGGACTTGCTCTAAGTGACGGTGGTTTAAAACGAAGCTCCATAGATCTAAACAATCTCACGGCCATAGATGTGACCTGTTTTGCTATTAGAATCTCATGGACACAGTTGTGTGAAGTAAAGAAGAAAAATGATATTATTAGAATTAAGTGTAATGTACAAAAGAATCTGGTATTTATATATCAGGTTTGGTCAAAACTAAAAGTCAATTATACTACTAACTAATTCCAAATAGAGTCTAACAAACTATTATTTATTTGTGAAGAGATAGCCAGCTGTATCTTAGCTTTATGCTGAGGCTTCAATATATTTTTGGAAACAACTGCTGCTGTATGTACTAAATCACCAGATTGTTGATCAGTATTCTCATTACTCCCCCCACAAGTTGGAGTTACACAAGGATTGTGTAAACCCAACTTGGAACAAATAAACCAATGTTGTGAACTGCCAAGAGCCTTTGTGAAAATGTCTGCAATCTGAAATTTTGTTGAAATTTTCTGATGAGTGATAATGCCAGCCTGAACTTTTTCTCTAATGAAATGACAATCTAGTTCAATATGCTTTGTGCGAGCAAGTTGAACGGGATTAGAAGCAATATCAACCGCA
Organism: Apium graveolens; assembly: GCF_009905375.1. Lineage (NCBI taxonomy): Eukaryota > Viridiplantae > Streptophyta > Magnoliopsida > Apiales > Apiaceae > Apium > Apium graveolens. The sequence continues at coordinate 122,395,267 of NC_133647.1, forward strand.
GCCTGATTGTCACAAAAAACTGAAACATGACTAAGAACAGGAACATGTAAATCTGCTAAGCGATACTTGAGCCACATGATTTCAGTAGTAATAGAAGCTAAAGCCCTGTACTCCGCCTCTGCAGTACTCATGGAAGTAACAGTTTGCTTTTTAGCAGACCAAGAGATCAAAGCAGAGCCAAGTTGAATGCAAAAACCAGTAACAGATCTACCAGTAGTAGTACACCCTCCCCAATCACTATCACAAAAACCTTGCAGAGTAAAATCATTTGAAGCAGGAAAATACAAACCAAGACCAACAGTACACTTCAAATATCTCAAAACCCTTATCACTGCAGACATATGTTTCTCTCTGGAAGCTTTCATAAATTGACTCAAAAGATGAACAGAGAAACTAATATCAGGCCGGGTAAAAGTCAAATACAATAATTTTCCAACCAAACTTCTATATAAAGATGCATCATAAACTAAATCACCAGATTTGGCATCATCATATAGTTTGATATGTTGATCCAAGGGAATGGAAAGGGGCTTAACTTCAAGCAGATTAGCAGTAGACAACATGTCAAGAATAAATTTCTTCTGACTAAGAACAATACCAACATCTGTCCTACTAACCTCTAACCCTAAATAATATTTAGCTTCACCCAAATCTTTAATGCTAAATTCATTATGAAGAGCATGTTTAATGGACTGAATAAACTGCACATTATTACCTGTGAGTAATATGTCATCAACATAAACTACAACAATGGTGAACAAATTCTCATCAGAATGTGTAAGTAAAGAATAATCTGCTAAAGATTGTGAGAAACCATAATCAAGCAGAAAAGTCACCAATTTAGCATTCCATTCTCCTGAAGCCTGTCGAAGACCATAGATAGACTTAATAAGTCTGCAAACCAAATTAAAACTGCCAGGGGGAACCTTATAACCAGGAGGAAGATCTATATAGACCTCTTCATGAAGATCTCCATGAAGGAATGTATTATTGATGTCAAGTTGAATGTTAGGTCACACACACACACTGTAGAGGGAGTGAATACAGTGTATAGTACACTCAAATCGAACTTTAAGAATTTAAGTAACAGAAAACAAACTTTATTGAAACAATAAACTCTGTTACAGTATGAAACTGTTACCTCTCAGTGATGAATAAATATCACGAGAGCTGCTAGGGTTACAATGAATAATCTTCTCTAATGATGATAACACTTTTAGTGTAAACCCTATGTCTGTGTTTATATACTACACAGTTACAAGATAATCGCTAATTGATATGGAATATAATTCTGCTTCCTAAAATATATCAATCAGATATCTTTTCTTCTAAGTATTTCATTCTTTACAGAATTCCTTCTTCATGCATATCTCTTCTTATGTTTATCTTGATCTTCTTTCCTTTAATTAGCTACTGTCCTTATCTGATTGTCCTTCAGCACTTAAGTTCTGATATCTATCTTCTGACGATTATCTCCTGATAACATATGTACTGATATCCTTAAGTCCTGACTTCCAGTATAAGTACTGATCAACAGTTAAGTACTGATTTATCCTGTTCAAGTAAGATCTGAAAGCTAAACATAAAATATATTAGCCATGACATTATCAAATATATCTAACAATCTCCCCCAACTTGTAAATTAACATAATATACAAGTTTAACAGATATTTGATGATGTCAAAAACATTAAGTACAAATGCATGAGAATTAGACTAGATAACTACAACTTACAGTCCTTAAAGCTTTTACCAATTTCAACTTCTGATAACAACTTCAGTCTGTATAAATATCAGAATTTAAGCAGTTGTAGATCTTCGACTTGGCTTCATCATTTTCTGATCTCTCTGATGTCAGGAGTTATTCTGAGATAGTTCTTCAACAAACATTTCTCAGCATATCTTAGTTCATCAATCATTCTCCTTTTGACATCTTTAAGCTCTGCAGTATCTTCACCAGTTTGAAAGATTGCAGCTCTGAGATCATTGATCTTTGCTTTTCTCAACTCCTGATCTAGTCTTATGACATAAGCTTTGTCAGACTCCAGATTGAATTCAAGTCCCTTAATACCAAGATATGTTCTGATCTGTGCAGTATTAGGCTTCATATCAACAATATCACCATTGTGATCTCTGTACTTTGGAACATATATGCTGTCAGACTTAACAGAATAAAGCCTTTTCTGTGTCTGAATCTGTTCTTTTAAGTAGTTTGCAGCAGTCTCTGTTATTCTGTCATCCACTTGAAGTAAGAAAAATACATGCTCCAATTCTTCAAAATACTTCAATGGAATGGCATTTTGTCTTATATGATAAACCCTACCATCTGTCATGAAATACAACATGATGTATTCTTTCAAGTAGTTATGGTAAACCATCTGTACAAATTCCAATTAATTTAATCTCTCAGGAGTTGCTCCAATACCTGGTTCACTCAAGGAAGTTGGATCATTGGTAGTGTTGTGTACTCTTCTTTCATCAGCACTTCCCAATCCAGTTTTATCTCTAGCTTCCTTTCCAGTAACTACTCTTGCTTCAAAACCACTTGCAGTAGTCTTCAAAGATTGAGTCTGTTTTGCTTTAGTAAATCCTGGTAAGAGTGTCTTTGACCTATTTTCTGATATCAAGTTAACTTGAGCTCTGTCAGAGGTTACTTGCTTCTTCTGAATATCAGAACTTACAATTTCTTGACTCTGAACAACTTGAGCCATGTCAGAGGTTGTTTTAAGAACTTTTCTTGAAGTCAGAGCAAGATCATCATTTTCATCAGTAATTTCTTCTTCCTCAGGAGGTACATAAACCTTGATAGGTTCACCAACCTTTTCTTTACCCTTGGATCTTGGATCTATCTGTGGTTGTGAACTAGCCAACGTTGCTTCAGTATGTGTCCTTTCTTTGATCACAATGCCTTTGTGTTTTGGAAGTGAATTTTTACCAGAAGCTTCAGATTTAGATGTGACTTTCTCTGATTTAAGTCTAGCTTCTTCTTCCTTTAAACTTTCCAAGTCCATTCCTGGATTTTCTTGAAGAAATAACTGTCTTGACATTTCCTCATCAAGATCTAGAAGTTCATCAGAACTTATCCTTTTACCAGCAGCAGAACTTATTCTTTTCTCAGTATCAGAACTTGTCATGTGACTAGCTTGTCTTGATGTAAACCTTCTACCTTGACTATGACCGCTACCCATTCCAGAGTATCCTTGATCATCATTTCCATCATCCTTTCCTTGCAGTGTCTTGTTAGTGTTGCATTTGGACTTAATTACCTTCTCCCCCTTTTTGGCATCAGCAGGTAGTAAAAGAGAGATAAGTAATTCCACTGAGGATTGGATTTCAGTAAGTTGCGATTGCTGAGAAGCTTGATTTGTCAGAATGTCATCAATCTGAGCTTGTTGTTTCTCTTGAGTTTTCTCAATATAAGCAATCATGTCAATGGTAGGTTGAAAGAACTTGTTCTATTCAATTTTCCAAACTTGTTCTTGTTTGATAAAGTTCTCCTGAATCTTGTGTAGCTCTGCATGAGTAGTTGAATGAAGACCTTGTAGATGTTTAATACTCAATGCAGTGACTTTAAGCTGGGTTTTTAAATCATCAGAATTTAACATTTCATCAGCTTTAGTCAAGTGCTCAGCAAGATGTATTGCAGTTGGAACACATGAAACTGAGTTCCATTCCTTAGTCCACTCCTGACCTGCAGGAGTTTCACTCCAAGGTACTGGTGCATCCCCGGTAACAAACTTCTTTACCAGTTCAGACTTAGGAAGAGTCTGTTGAGGAGTATGTCCGGAAGGACCTGCTTCATCAGCATCTACAGTTGGAGCAGCTTCACCAGTATCTCCAGCATTTGCAGCATCAAAACTTAAAGAATCAGTATCTTCTGATAAGACAACAGTGTGAGTAGCAATGGAGGCTTCAGCATCCTCTAATTGCTGATCTGATACTAAGTTCTGATCAACAGCCATATCCTAATGCTCACCTAAAGTCTGATCATCAGTATCTTGATGCAGAGAAGGTGTTGTTGATAACTCTGGAGTTTGAACAACATCAGTAACAGGTGTTGTGGAAGGATTATTTGCTGTTGGAGCTTCTAAGAGAAATACTTCAGACACAACCAAGTGTTGAACATCAATATCAGCACTTGTGCCTGGATCAACAAGAGACACAGATGGTGAGTTAGCCTTGTCAGATACAGCTTCCTGAGATGGAGTTGATGGAGAAGAAGTGACTGGAGCAAATTCCTTGTCTTGTGAGATCAGAGATTCCTGATCCTCTTTCTTAGCTGCTTCCTCTTCATCATCTGAAACTGGCCTTTGTGCCCTCTGCTTCTTGTACTTCCTTGTTGATTTGAATTTCTTGGGAGTTTCAGGAACTATCATTCGTCTAAGCCTCTTGAGAAGCCTAGAACCCCCAATTTCAGAATCCTTCTGAGAAGTCTCTTTCTTAGCTTCAGAAACAACAGGTTCTCTAGAAGAAACCTGTTCCTCAGAATCAGATTCATCTCTCAATACAATCCTCCTTCTCTTTTGAGATGTTTGAGGAACATTCTTTGTCCTCTTTGGCTTGGAAGATGAAGACTTCACAGTAGGTGCTGAAGATGAAGGTTGAGCAGTCTGTGAAGTGGAGAGATAGGATTTGAGATATGTTCAGAGGGTAGGTTGAGTAGAATGAGAGGTAGGTACTGAGGTTGATGGATTTTGGGTGTTTGGAGTTGGTTGGACATCAGAGTAAACAGATCTATAAGTATCAGGATCAACATTTACCAGGATCTGTTTTACAGACTTAGGAATCCGTAATGGTCTAACCACTTTTTTCTTAGTATCAGCATTTACCAGGTCATTAAAGTATCGTTTTGCAACCTTAAAAGGTGGGGTTTGAGTGCTGACTAAATGAGGTTCATCAGTACAGTAAGTGTAAATAAGTTGACAGAATCTAGCAAAATAAACAACATCTCGATCCTCTGTCATCCTATCCCCAATAAAACCAATTAAAGCAGTTGCAAAATCAAAATTAGTTTGATTGATAATTGCATACCCGATGTGCTGACTCATAATTGGAATAGCATCAAAATTCAAACATTTGTTCCCAAAAGCTTTGGTGATACAATCAAAGAAGAAACTCCATTCTCTTCTGATATTAGCCCGTTTCAACTGTCCAAGTTTCGTCAGACTCTTTTCATATCCCAATTCAGCCATTAACTCCCGAAGGGCTGAGTCCTCTAGAATTGAGAAAGTACAATCTTCTGGAAGATGTAAAGCCCTGCGTACTGTACCAGGAGTGACTACAAAGGATGAATCACCCACTTGGAAGATAATACTGGGAGTTCCACGTTGACCACCATCATCAAAAAGTCCAGTCCTCCAAAACCTCAGAACTTGTTGGCTTGAAAAGAATTCAGGCTGTGTTAATGCATACCCAACCTCACTATGTGCAAGAAGATCTTGCACAAAGTGCAATTCAGATGGAGCTTCAGTGTGATCAAGAACTGCAGCATAGTTGTTGGGGACAAACTTAGCTCCATCAATGATTAAATCCTTTGGTGCCATGTAAAAAAAAATGAGATTCAAGTATGCCTGTTAGGTGTTTGAGATAATGTCTGTATGAAAAACCAACGTGAGAAAGAAAGAGAAAGAGAGTAAAAGTAAGGAGAGAGATAAAATATGAAGAAAATAAAAGATTAAAGAAATCTTCTCTCTGTTGTACTTATACTCTGAACAAAAATGTTACCGTTGGACACCTGTCAGACATGCAGTAATAACGGACAGTTACTGGGCTCGAGAAAACAGGAATCATTACTTACCCATTTGCCTAATTTCAAGGAAAAAACCATTCCATTTATCAAGAGAAACAGTTTTAATTCAAAATTTAAACCATTAGCACTGATTGAATTATTTTTCACTGCATCATTAATATTCTGAAAATACATCACATGAAAATGACCAAGATAAATTAGATAAGTAAGTGCTGAAAATGAATCAGAACTTAATATAAAACAAAATTTATATGGTCATCAGAATATCAATCAGGATTTATCAACACAAGATAAAATAACTCAGAGACAAAATCTTGAAGTAAAAATAACTTTCATTAATATATCAAGATAATACATTTATGAAATGGAAATTACATCAATACTTATACAAGATTTTCCCTAAGCTTCTAAACCTAACATCAACAGCCTTAGTCCTAGCTAAGAAGCCTGACAAAGCTGATGATGAAGAAAAACAGGAAGAAGACGAGATTAAGTCATCTTCTTCTTCCTACTCTCGACAAACAGAATGGCGAGTCTGATGATTCGCTCTTGCTGGCGGAGAGCTTCCAGCCTTTCCTCCTCCAATCGCTCCAGATGGCGATGGTAGTCCATATAGAAGAACAGAAGGTGTGTCAGTACCTCCTGTGGGACAGAGTCCCATATCTCCTCAGGAATGGCAGTGACATGCCATTCCTGCTGCCACTCGGCACAGCTTAGCTCCATATTGAAGTTTTGGTAGTTCAAAAACATGTTGTATCTGACCATTGTGTTTTTGAAAGAAGAAGAATGAAGATAAGTGTGTGAGAAGAATTTGATGGAAAGACTGATGTGAAGTGGCTGCTTATATAGGCAAGAGAATGCCAGGAGACGCAAATAAATTGAATGCTGACAGGTAGAATTAATTCTACCTCGTCTCCCTAGACTTTGAAAAAGAATAACATTCATTGGAAAGAGGAATCATGGTTTAAACCGCACAAGAAACAAGAAACAGTGGACTGTTCAAGTACGAATACCATTAATCCTAATCATAGTGACTATTAATCTTCCACTTCAACATATTCTAGTTCGAACTGAGACTGTTATCAAATTTTATTCACAGATAAGCCAAGTAAAGGATTAGACTGAGAAATCAGAACTTAGACCTATATTAGAACTTAACAGTCATCAGAACATAATTTCTTAACTCGAAAAAGGAATGCCCATCTTAGTAAATCCTCATACAAGTTCTGAGTTATAGACTTCAGAACTTAATCATCAGAACGTGTAACTAGAACTTGTCCTCAGAATTTGTGCAATAATGACACAATGACTGTTTATCTAAAATAACATAGACCACCACAAAAATTTTCATCATTCAGATGGAGTGATTAGTGTGTGCATTAAGCTAAATAACAGACAAAGAGTAAAGTCTGATTCACTTCAGTACATCTTAGAAATAAGGCATAACTAAAATTTTGCTAAAGAGCTGTCATTGTCCTAAACCTACTGATGAATGAGTTCATGCTTGAGTCCACCTCAACTGTTTTGTGCTAATTTTATGCATCTTTTGAAATTCTATTTTACAGTGGCTTCTCAGTGTAAGTGAGTCACGACTGTTTATCAGAATTTATGCTATTATCAGAGTATTTCTCCAGTAATCATAGAGTGTGAAAAGTCACCAAGAAAATATTTTGCTTTTCTAATGCATATCTACTTAATACCAGCAATGCACTTGGGTCGTCCCTTCCACATTTTTACTCTAGATCTCAAAGGAGTACCTGATTTTATTCTTTGATCTTTTTGCTTTTTCTTTTGATAAGTGAGGTTTATCAGCACTTAGTACATTCAGCAGTTTTACTAGTATCAGAACTTAACAGATGAGTAGCATTATTCTAATTTGTGACTTAGTAATAAGATATACAAAGTAAACTTAACTAAGCTCAATTATCAGAATTTGCTAGTGTCATAGGGTTTCCACTGAAATAATTACTTCTTACATGGAATCATTTGTTTATTGAAGACTACTAGGTCAGTATCTAGCACAGTTATCCTCATAGGATAGAATAGGTACTTGAACGGACATAACACTTATCAGAGTTTAGAAACATATATCAGACAACAGTTAGTACTTAAAGACATTTATCAATTAAGCACAGAATATACAATGAGATTAATTCTGTAAATACTGAGCATAAAGTCTGATAACACAGAACAAGACTAAGCAGATTTAGAGAAAGAACCTGAAACCATTCCAAGTTCATTTACCAATCTTGTAAAAGTAGCTTCACACAGTGGTTTTGTGAAGATATCTGCTAGTTGTTGATCTGTGGGAACAAAATGCAATTCCACTGTACCTTCATCCACATGTTCCCTGATGAAGTGGTACCTGATGCTGATGTGCTTTGTCATTGAGTGTTGAACTGGATTACCTGTCATAGCAATAGCACTTTGATTATCACAGTAAATAGGGATTTTGAAATATGTTAACCCATAATCCAGTAACTGATTCTTCATCCAAAGAATCTGTGCACAACAGCTTCCTGCAGCAATATACTCTGCTTCTGCAGTTGATGTGGAAATTGACATTTGTTTCTTGCTGTACCAAGAAACCAATCTGCCTTCAAGAAATTGGCAGCTTCCACTTGTGCTTTTCCTGTCAATTTTGCAACCTGCAAAATCTGCATCTGAGTAACCTATTAGTTTAAAATCTGATTCTCTAGGATACCATAATCCCAGAGCAGTTGTTCCTTTAACATACTTAAAGATTCTTTTTACAGCTGTTAAGTGAGGTTCTCTTGGATCTGCTTGAAATCTTGCACAAAGACAGGTAGCATACATGATATCAGGTCTACTAGCAGTTAGATAGAGTAGAGAGCCAATCATACCTCTGTAGTCAGTAATATCTACTGACTTACCGGTATCCTTATCCAGTTTTGTCGCAGTGGCCATTGGAGTGGATGCACTTGAACAATCTTGCATTCCAAATTTCTTCAGCAAGTTTCTGGTGTACTTGGTTTGACAAATAAAAGTGCCTTCCTCATTCTGCTTGACTTGAAGGCCCAGAAAATAGCTAAGTTCCCCCATCATACTCATCTGATATCTTGACTGCTTTAGCTTGGCAAACTTTTTGCAAAGTTTGTCATTTGTAGATCCAAAAATGATATCATCAACATAAATCTGGACCAGAAGTAAGTCCTTTCCATGGTTGAGGTAGAACAGTGTTTTGTCTATTGTCCCTCTGTTGAATCCACTTTCTAGAAGAAACTGAGCTAAAGTCTCATACCATGCTCTAGGAGCTTGCTTAAGTCCATAAAGTGCTTTATCAAGCCTGTAGACATAATCTGGATGTTTGGTATCTACAAAACCTGGAGGTTGTTCAACATATACCTCCTCCTCCAATTCTCCATTGAGAAAAGCATTTTTCACATCCATTTGAAAGACAGTAAACTTTTTGTGAGCAGCATAAGCCAAGAATATCCTTATGGCTTCTAACCTAGCAACTGGTGCAAATGTTTCATCATAATCAATTCCCTTATGTTGAGAATATCCTTTTGCAACCAGCTTTGCCTTATTCCTTGTAATTATGCCATCACTGTCAGTTTTATTTCTGAATACCCACTTTGTACCAACAATAGATCTATTCTTTGGTCTTGGCACTAGGGTCCAGACTTTGTTTCTTTCAAATTCATTCAACTCTTCCTGCATTGCTTGCACCCAATCAGCATCTTGAAGAGCTTCTTCCAGTTTATTTGGCTCAGTCTGAGAGAGAAAAGAATTGTAAAGACATTCATTTGAAGTACCTGTTCTAGTTCTGACACCTGCATCAGGATTTCCAATTATCAAATCAGGTGTATGTGATTTTGTCCACTTCCTTGCAGATGGAAGGTTTTCTCTAGAACTGGATGCTCCCCCATGATCCATGCTATTTTCATTTTCATTTTCTGATGCTCCCCCTGAAACTATGCTCTCTGAGTTGGATTCTTCAGTATTTAGATTTTCAGCACTATCAGAACTTGGCTTATCAGAACTTGACGAATCAGAACTTGAAGATCCAGATGCATGTTCTGATGTTTCTTGAGATGTGGTAGGATCTTGAGTATGCCCCCCCTGCATAGGTGCATCTTCCTTTGACGTAGTCTCCACAGTTTCAATAACATCAGAGTTTAATCCATCAGAGTTTACAGTATCAGGACTTAGACTGTCAGGATTTTCTGTATCAGAATTTGAGTCTTCATTTTCAAATCTCAGCTGATCATGGTCAATGAAATCTTCAAGACCAGTAATCTTTTTGTCATCAAAAGAGACATTGATAGATTCCATGACCACTTTTGTTCTCAAATTATAGACTCTGAAGGCTTTTGTGGAAAGTGGATATCCAACAAAGATTCCTTCATCAGCTTTTAGATCAAACTTTGATAGTTGTTCAGGATGAGTCTTGAGAACAAAACACTTGCATCCAAATACATGAAAATATTTCAGATTTGGCTTCTTTTTCTTCACCATCTCATATGGTGTTTTTCCATGCTTGTTAATGAGTGTTGCATTTTGAGTAAAACAAGCAGTCTGCACAGCTTCAGCCCAGAAATAGGTTGGAAGCTTTGCTTCTTCAAGCATTGTACGTGCAACTTCAATGAGAGTTCTATTCTTCCTTTCAACAACTCCATTTTGCTGTGGAGTTCCAGGAGCAGAAAATTCCTGCTTTATTCCATGGCTTTTGCAGAACTCTTCCATTATCAAATTCTTGAACTCAGTGCCATTATCACTCCTTAAAACTTTCACAGAGTCTTTGACCATTTTATCCAGATGTTTGATATGATCAATCAAGGTTGATGCAGTTTCACTTTTTGTATGCAAGTAATACACCCATGTGTATCTGGTGAACTCATCCACTATGACCAACGCATACTTCTTCTTTGCAATAGACATGACATTTACTGGACCAAATAGATCAACATGTAGTAGATGATAAGGCTCAAGAATTGATGATTCAGTCTTGCTCTTGAATGAAGATTTTCTTTGTTTGGCTTTCTGACATGAATCACAAAGACCATCAGGAGCAAATACTGTGTTTGGCAATCCTCTCACAAGATCTTTCTTGACCAGTTCATTTATATTGTTGAAATTTAAATGAGAGAGTTTCTTATGCAAGTTCCAGCTTTCTTCAATTGATGCTCTACTCATCAGACAGATTGCAGAACCATCAGTACTTGTTGAAAGCTCAGCTTCATAAATGTTACCACGCCTGTATCCTTTCAGAACAACTTTACCTTTAGATTTACTCACAATTTCACAGTGTTCTTCAAAGAAATCAACATGATAACCTCTGTCACAGATTTGACTTATACTCAGTAGGTTGTGTTTAAGTCCTGAGACTAGAGCTACTTGTTTAATTATGACACTTCCAAGATTGATATTGCCATATCCCAATGTTTTTCCAATATTGCCATCTCCATAAGAAACACTTGGGCCAGCTTTCTCCACAAAGTCTGATAGCAGGGCCTTATTTCCAGTCATATGTCCTGGACATCCACTGTCCAGAACTAGAATATTTTTCCTGTTGCCCTGCAATCAAAAAGACCACTAATTATTAATTTTAAGGACCCAGACTTGCTTGGATCCTTTGGCCTTATTAAGTTTGTTAACATTTGCAGTGGATTTAGCATCAGAGTTTATGTTAATATTTTTCTTATCAGAACTTACACTATCAGACTTTGAATCAGAATTTACACTAGAAGGAACAATGGAAACTTTCTTCAAAGAAGGTTTTATTTGATAATAATCATAGTACAAACTATGATATTCCTTACAAGTATAAATGGAATGCCATAAACTACCACAATGAAAACAAGGATTTTGTGGTTTGTATCTAACAGACTGACTCTTAACTCCTGATTTTGAAGGTAAGGAGTTAATATTCTTATTCTTACTGCAAAAAGAAGCCAGATGGTTAGAACTTCCACAGTTATGACATGTTTTCCTAGAAGCATCAGGAACATGTTTATAATTATTGCTTTTATTCATACCTTTCTTTCCATTCCTATTTTTCCTAGGTGATTTTACCTTGTTTGCATTCTTGACATCTTTCAGCTTATGCTTAAGCTGCTTCTTTGTCATTAAGCCTATGTTCACTTCAGCTGTCTTTTCCTGTTTTAGTTTGTCAGAAGTTAATTTCTTTGTAACTTCTGATTTTTCATTTTCAGACTTTACAGTTACAAACTTAACAGGTTTTAACTTTGGCTTTTGCTTATCAACAGACTTAATTTCTTCAGTTCCTTTATCTTTCTTATCTTCTCCATAACCTAAGCCCTCTTTCCAGTTTCCATTACTTAGCAAATTTTGAGTTGTTTTGCCAGAGTTAGTCCAAGTCCTGATAATCTCTCTTTCCTTTTCTAACTCAGTTTTTAGAGATTCATTTAATTTTAGCACTTCATTCCTAACATAAAAAACATCATCTCTATCCTTCTGAGTTTGATGGAACATGACTAACTCTTTTTCTAAGAAATCATTTCTTTTCTTAAATGCAAGATTTTCAGAGGTTAATCTTTCACATGTTAAAGTTTGATCTCTATAACTAACAAACATGGTTTTAAGATATCTTCTCAACTCATTAATATCATCAGTATGAAAAGCATAAGTAGTCTGAGGTACCTTTGTTTTAGCAGCTTCAGAACTGCTCTCAGCACTTTCTTTATCAGCATTTGCCATCAATGCATAGTTTTCCTCACTTTCAGAGTCTGAGGTGTCTGTCCAGCTTTTCTGCTTTGTGACAAGAGCCTTGCCTTTGTCACCCTTTACCTTCTTGCAGTCAGGAGATATGTGGCCTTTCTCACCACAGTTATAGCATTTAACATTGGTGTAATCTCCTCTGTCAGACTTTCCTCCTCTGCCTTCAGATCTTCTGAAATTCTTCTTATCAGAACTTATGCCTTTCCTGGAAAACTTATTTCCCTTCCTGAACTTCCTGTATACAATCTTTGTGATTCCTTTCACCATAAGAGCACACAGCTTCATCATCTCCTCATCAGCATCAGTCTCAGGCAAGCTTTCAGAATCTGAGTCATCATCACTCTCAGAACTTGATGACTCAGTATCAGACTTTATGAAAAGAGCTTTACCCTTGTCTTTCTTTGAGGAAGCTGCTTTGGGGAATTCTTCTTCAGCCTTAAGAGCAACTGTCCTTGACTTTCCTCCTTTCCTCTTGCTTCTTTATTCCATCTCCAGCTCATGAGTCTTGAGCATTCCATAGATTTCGTCAAGAGTTGTTTCATCAAGATTGTAGTTGTCTCTTATTGTCGTTGCCTTCAAATCTCAGCATTCAGGAAGAGCTAACAGGAACTTAAGGTTTGAATCTTCAAGATAATACTCTTTATCAACCAATGACAAATCATTCAAAAGTTTGACAAATCTATCATATAAATCATTCAATGACTCATTAGTCTTTGAGTCAAAGTGTTCATACTCTTGAGTGAGTATTGTCTTCCTGTTCTTCTTAATTGTGTCAGTTCCCTGACACCTTGTTTTCAGAGCATCCCATATCTCCTTAGCAGTCTTGCAGTTGATTACCCTGTTTGACATTACATTATCAATGGCGCTATGCAGTAAGTGTCGTACCTTAGCATCCTTAGCAATTGATGCTATGTCTTCAGCAGTATAATCACTCTTATCTTTTGGTACAGTCTTTGCTGCTTCACCTGCAACTGCAACAGCAAGCTTGGTTGGTTTGTGAGGGCCTTCCTTGATTCTATCAAGGTATTCTGGATCTGTTGCTTCCAGAAACATGGTCATCCTTACCTTCCATGTGGGATATTCAGATGATCTCAGTATGGGAACTCTGATGGTCTCATACCGACTCTGAATTTGTGTCTTTGGTGATTCCTCAGTTTTGGTAGGCTTAGTTGGAGTTTCTGTGTCCGACATGATTGTGTTTGGATCTTTAACTGTATGTATGTTAACAGATAGGCTCTGATACCAATTGTTAGGTCACACACACATACACTGTAGAGGGGGTGAATACAGTGTATAGTACACTCAAATCGAACTTTAAGAACTTAAGTAACAGAAAACAAACTTTATTGAAACAATAAACTCTGTTACAGTATGGAACTGTTACCTCTCAGTGATGAACAAATATCACGAGAGCTGCTAGGGTTACAATGAATAATCTTCTCTAATGATGATAACACTTTTAGTGTAAACCCTATGTCTGTGTTTATATACTACACAGTTACAAGATAATCGCTAATTGATATGGAATATAATTCTGCTTCCTAAAATATATCAATCAGATATCTTTTCTTCCAAGTATTCTGTTATTCCTAGAAGACTAACAATGAGATTTACAGAAGGGGGGTTGAATGTAAATCTCAAAACTTTTTCAAGTTTTGAGCAGTTTATAAAGTTGTGTGTTCAAGAAGAACAAGTGTGTGAATTGCTTTAAGCTAATACAGACAGATATATATTCAAGCACAAATGTAAAGAACACAACAGACCTTAAAAACTTTTCTGGTGGATTTGTTGTTCCACCAGAGATGGTATATTAGAAAATCTGTGTTCAACAATGTTGATCACAGCTGCATCCTAGTACAAACTAGATGAATTTTCTCTCAAGATATTTCTTAACAGCTCTGGAAAAAATCTCTCTAATTACTAGCTTCTTCTTGGTTCATATATATTACCAAGTGTACAAGTGAAAAACAATATAAAATTACAATAGTAAAATAAGTTCTTCACTTGCTTCTTTTCCTGTTCACTCAAGTACTTTGTTGACTATTGCAACTTTGTACAAAAGAAGAACGGCTGCTTTTTCTGTTGATCCTGAAATTCGGCTACCACATCTCAGTTTTCTCTGTCAACCCACGTGCCTCTGCTTGTAGGTACAACTACCACTTATCAACGGCTGATTAGCAGAACATCCGTTGAAGCTTTCATCCGTTGATGACTTCATCCGTTGAAGGATGTTATCCGTTGAAGCTTTCATCCGTTGATACTCTCATCCGTTGAAGGATGTTATCCGTTGAAGCTTTAGAGACATCCGTTGAAGCTTAGCTTCTCATCCGTTGAAGGTCTTTTAAGTCATCCGTTGATACCACTTCATTTATACAAAATTACAAGGCATGAAATATTTACAATTGGCCTTCCTATCTGCATATCATCTAGTAGTCAACATGACTCATAGTTTCTCTCAACTTCTAAGAATTACAATTTTAAATACAGAGACTGAAATATGCTACAATACTAGACTTATTTCTAAGTAAAGCTACACCATCAACGGATAGCCAAAGTGGTCTTATCCGTTGAGGCTACAGACACTAAATTTCTACTTAAGTGTTTTGTTAAACATATCATCAAACTAATGCACATATATTCCTAACAATCTCCCCCTATTTATGTCTATAAGAACTGTAGGCATAAATTCAGGGTTAACTTGATGATAACAAAACACTTAACAAATATTTGAATTGAAACTAAGTAGAAATATAAAAAGTGCTGCAAAAGTGTATGTACTAGGAGGTAATTGAAGATTTACAGTATTTCCAAGGGTGCTCCTCTAGCCTGAGCAAAACATCATTTTCTTCTTTGTTCCCTGGTTTTCTTTCCTAGCCCTTTGTCATTTCCCTCAATTTGGAGTTGGAGTTTTCTGAAGAATTCAGCTTCATCTTCATCACTGATATCCAACTTAGATTGCATTTCCTTGAGAGTTTCATTGCTGGCAATCTTGAGTTGGTCTTCAAGTCTGAAAAATCTTCTGACTCCTTTGTCATCTCTAAATTCCATCAACCAATGAGGTGATTTGTGAATTTTAGTTCCCCTTTCTTGTATGAGTAAGGTTCTGGGCAAAGCATTTGGTTCCCTCCAAGTCTTCCTTATGTTGGCAATCTTGTTGAGAATTTCAGTCTTGGCTGTTCTGGTAAAGCCAGAATCCTTTTTGATGGCTGAAAAGACTCTGATCAAGGTAGAGTAGCCTTCATTTAGAATCCTGTGGAGAGGCCATGTTCTTTCCCCAACTCCTTTATATCTGAACACTAATCTTTCTGGTAACTGTCTGTAGGCAGCTATTCCCCTTACATCCTCCAGCTCATCCAGATAGAGTTCAATGTCTGAAATTTCTTTTATGTCACAGATGTGAACATAATCATCTTTAGAAATGGGTGACTTAGGTTTAGGTTTTTGTTTTTGAGTGAATTTCTTAGAGGTTGTGGGAGGTGTAGATTTTGGTTTTCTTTTCTGTTTCTTTGGTGGTGGAAGAGTGGTTAGAAAGGTAGGCAATGTGATGTTGTCCCAATCAATAGGTTCCTCTTTTGGAATGATTGGTTCACCATGGATATTTATAGAGGGATCAGTAACAAAAGGTTCAGGTATGGAAGGTAGTGGTTTAGATGTAGATTTGGTATCTTCAGGGTTATCTTCACTCCTTCTGTGTGCCTTGGCCTTTCTTCTGTTTCCCTTCTGCCATTCCTCTCTTTCCTCCATATTTTCACCAAATATGCTCCCAAGAACCTCATCTAAGTTAGCAATCTTTTCTTCACCCCTGACTTCAATTCCTTTCATTTCTTCAACTTGGCTTGACTTTAG